>NW_013665855.1:60833-83300 GCF_000517525.1 Limulus polyphemus | reverse complement strand
AGCAGAATAATATTATTAATAAAAAAAGAATAGTGTATATATATTATATATATATATATATATATATATAAATACATAATTGGGTTAATAATATTCTAACTAATATTGTTAATGAAAGTAGCATTAAAGAAAGAATAGAGTATACCTTTCTATGTTTGTGTTTATTATTCAGAATACATCAGATTTCATGTGTTATTATTTTACTTGTATGTATGTGTTTCAGAAGTTTGGTATTTACTAAATTAAAAATTTCCTTTTTTTATGCACCAGAGACATGAGCAACACAATCATTTCTTTTCACTTTCCATTTTTTGCTGTCTTTCTTCCAGACCTATCTCTTTTATTTATATTTCATTTGCTGTTGTTAATGTTTCTTACATTATAATGATTATAATTTATCTGAAACCTTTGATTGAGTTACATAGTTTATAAGTAAGAAAACAATTGTCTAATCTTTTTTTTTTGGAGAGTTTTCAGTGAAACAGTCGTGAGAGCTATTTCCAAGATATAATTTCTGCAAAAAAAATTTTAATGCTATTTATGAATTTACTTATCCTACTTGTGATGCTAGGTATAGAGGATCTGCCACTAGATGGATTCTAACTTGAGTGCAGGAACATGCAACTTTGCTGAATGATAACAAGTAGAGTATAAAAGCGCATGATTTGTTCAGGATTTTGGCAAAATGTAATGATGAAAGAAACTTACACAGCAAAGAGGCTTTATTAATTAAGTTCTTAAAACCCAAGTTTATGAAGGTTATTACAATTGTCAATGAAATTGTTATTGAAGTTTTAGAACAACTGAATTAAATATTTTTACTATAAATAATCTCAATAAATTAAAAATTTCCTGTACTAGTTATCTGCTGTGTTACTTCATATATAATATATTATTAAAAGTTATCAAAAAGTGTTAATGTTCGAGAGAGTCATATACTTAAAAATATGAATGTTACAGCTTATAATATATTTTAAAATTATTATTAGGTAAAAATATTAATTGAAAAACATGAAACCTTTGTGACATGATCTAGAGATTTTATACATACATTAAATTCATAATAATCCTTATAAGTTCACCACTTATGTTGATGAAAGAATGTAACACCTGAAATAAACTAGACTTCATTACTATTACAGATGTCCAGGTATTTCTTCTCACCACACTTAATGCAGAGCTATTGTCAACACAAGCTCTTGCACACAAAGAAAGGATTCTTATCAAACTTCATCATCTTCAACAAGAATACCCCCAGTTGCAATTGTCTCCACTCCAAGACAGCACAGTGTCTACTTCCAGCAGTCCTATTCGCAAGTGTTCAGTGTCAAGTATAGGAAGTCGCTCTGAATCCAAGCAATCAAGACAGTCTGTGAGGCCACCATCTTCCTCACCTCCTTACGTTGACATGCAGATGTCGGGATCGGCTATGTCACCTGTTGAGTCTGTTTCCAATACGGGTATGAGGATAATCAATATCTGTTAAGTTTTTTTCCTGCTGTTTAATATGGTCACAGAAGTATTTGTATAGATACAAAAGGCAAGTAATAGGGAAAAATGCATTAAATTGTACCTTGAAAATTTTTGTAATTGTCTAACAGTTCATAATAGGTTATCATACACCCACACAGGTGTAGTTACGTAAAGAATAACCTTGAAAAATTTATGTTAACCTATCAGAAAGGAAGCTTGTAGTTGTTACATGAATATATAATGAGGTGGAAAATGTTTGAATAATAATGTTTTACATATTGATGTGGCTGTGTGTTAATTACACATGGACTTTGTGAATAAACTTAAGATTTTTTAAAAGCATCATCATGTGATCACTAGTATACTTTGTATTTTGTCATAATTATTGTGTATTACCTGATACTTTTCGGTACACACACATAATGATACAGTGTACTGAAAGCTGCATTATTTCTTACATAGATGGAATATTAAAGTGATAAAGAAGTAAAATCTTTCACTATAAACTGAGTTATCATTATTCAGAAGATTAGATGCAGTTATACTTGGATTTAGATTGAGTACTGCTGAGAGGATTCAGAATGTTTGTCTACTTATAAACTTAATTTCTTAATAAATTACTTAATAGTGTTTGTGATAAGAAAAACATTTTTCTCATTTACATTTTATAATATATATATATATTTCTTTCTTTCTGCAGTGTAACTTTTAATTTATTAGGTTATAGTAGATATTTTTTGAACATATATACTGTTTTTGGATTGAACAATCATAGTTATTAATGACCCTGCACCCAGGGAAGTTACTTGTAAATATCAGTGATAAGAATTTTTATGATCTTTCTATGTTTGGCACTGTCATTTTTGAGATCAATGTAAATCTGATAGAAAATATTAGGGGTGGGATGAGGCCTATTTTATTTTGATAATTAATTGTGGTTTTTTTGAAGATATGGAAAGTTAAAACAAATGAACAAAACATTTATTTGTTTGTACAACAAAAAAACTTTGAATTGTTGGTACAACAGGAACAGTTTATAAAATCTAGATAAGGATGACAATGTATGTTATGAAATTTTAATAGTTTATCATAATAAATACCATAAATGGATTAGATGAATGTCATTTTCAATTTATACTACAGGTCAATGTGTCAGGATCTGATTATCTTGGCAAAGGTTTTGAAACAAGAAAATAAAAAAGTGACAAAGATGTTAGAAATAAATTCACCATGAACAGGCTGGAGAAAATAATAATTTCTGTGAGAAAAAAAAAGGAAGAAAGTTCATATTCTGCAGGTTGTTTATGCACGGGTCATTATGAATAGTTTTCAGTTATATCTGGTTTTTATATATTCATGCAGTTATAAGTTTCAAATGTTTTTACATGTGCAGATGATGGGATACTATGAATATTTATAGCCCTCCTTCTCCCAACTTCTAAGTGGCTTCAAATCTCCAGTTTTTTAGTTTCTAAAACCTGAAGCAAGTAATTTTATTATTTGATGTGTTTTTTTTATTTCTATAACTTTAAAAATTGAATTTGGTAATAAATTTTAATTGGGTATATGTGCACCCCATGCTTGGTATTGCTGGTGCTCAAAAATATAGCTAATAAAAAGGAAAAAAAAGTTCTCGTGGATTAATTTATTCTAATCTTGCTGCCTAAAATAACTTCAAATGCCATGGCTATTGAGAATTCCCTCCTGTTTTTTGTATGTTAGTGAGTGTAAACAGTATATACTGTCATTTTAAAAATTTTGTTGAGTTATTTTCAGAATCTTTGTCTCATTAAAATAATGTATGAGACAATGTTCTTTGGAGTTCATCACATCTGTGGTGTTTTTTTAAAAACTATATATTTTTTGTTGGTGTTCATTTCAACAGATATTTGAAGTACAAAGATTTTACTCAAAAGTGTTGTGCTACTTTTGATAGTTTTCTCTGGTCTAAGGGTTTAGAATATTTCCCTAGGCTTACAGATTTAAAACATTCAACCCATTTTATTACCAAACGTTTTAGAAAATGCTATTGGAAAGTGAGAGGTACTGGTAGATTTATAGACAGAAATGCCTTTTTTTATGTCAATCTCTTTGGTACTTCTATTTAAGGACTTCATAGGGTCTTTTGCTTATGTATAAATACATGTTCTATAAGAATAAATACAAGTTTTCTATCTAGAAATGGGTATAATAGATGAACAACGGTGAATGTAAATTGTGTCATCAATTATATTTAATATTTGACAGAATACATATATTCTCAAGATTGTCAAGAAAAGTATGAGCATTGCGAGGCTGACCGCTCAACCATTTCATTTGAACAAGCATCAGTGGAAAAGAAATTCTCTGGGGAACTAGAAGATTTGTTACAAGAAGGTTGGTACTTGAATCACAAATACATTACTCAGTGATTTTGTTTTTAAATTTTTACTAGATGAAATAAATATTTATATGTGGTGTGGGGAACTAGAAGATTTGTTACAAGAAGGTTGGTACTTGAATCACAAATACATTACTCAGTGATTTTGTTTTTAAATTTTTACTAGATGAAATAAATATTTATATGTGGTGATCCTCTTAGAAAGGTTTTGATCAGCATTCTTATTTATTTTAACAGATTTTTACTGGTTGTATTTTTCTATTTGTGCAGTCAATAGCAGGGCAGATTTAGGTCTTTTTGCTGTAAATCAGACTCCAATGATGTTTACTCGAGTTTACTCTGAAGACCAGTGGCAGTTCTAAGAATTTTGTACTGGGGCAGGCAGAAGGGGTGGTCAAGAGTTATTAAATACAAGAGAAATAGACTTTTTTGCCTTTAAGAAATGTATAGTTATTCTTTTTAATCACTTCAGGCTCTTTTTCCACAGTTTCATGGCAGTCATGCTGTTTTCAAAGTACTATTAAACTCACCTTCTTTCGGTTGAAGTTACATAGCGTGACTACTTCGCCCATAAAAAAAAACAAAACAAAAACACTTTCACAATATATGGAAAATTTTAAAATCATAAAAGAATGAATCTTGATATTTTAGATGAGGAGGCTACAGGGGGGGGGGGATTCTCCAAGTGGGTCTGCTGTACCCCCAATACCACTCTAGTGAAACTGCCACTGCTTGAAAGCTATATGATTTATAGGCAATGATTGAGTGATTCTTAACAGCGTACCACAACATTGTTCATACTGTTTACATATCAGATATCTGATAACATGGCCACAACTTTCCAATCAGAGACCTGGATACGTAAAAATTAACTGTGCTTGTCTCTGTGTTTGTCCAGAATTTACTTAAAGAACTCTTACATCCTATACTTCTGTCAAAAGCATTCACATGTCACCAGCCAGTCACAACCTCACTTAAGTTTGTGGAACAGGAATCAAATATGAAGTTATTATTAAAACAGCCAACCAGCGAATGATCGAATTCAAGATAAAGTCTTGGGTAGCATGTGAAAAATGTGTTGAAGTAGTCATGCATTCTCACAATAGAACACCTGAAATTTTAATATGATGGTTGACATATTGTTTTTATAATTGCTTTCATATGCAAAACTTCTTGGATTCATTATGCCTTCTATTGTAATTTGTTGATGTAATGTAGTTGCCAGTAATGTCTTGGGGATTACATTGGCAACATCAGTTGTTTCCTGCAGACATGAATTAACATGGGTAATTTATCAACAGAAATATAGTATCCATTCCTGTCTTTCATCTAGTTAATCATCAAGTCCTACCTGAACAAGAACAATAGAAACTTTCTAAACAAAGGCAAAATTTCAGACTTAATGCTGGAAATTTTCATTAAGCTTACAGTTTTCATTATTTAGAAAACTCGTGAATATCATTATTAATTATTTATAAATATCAAAAAAGAAAGGTGTACGGACATTGCTGTGAAAAACTTTTATAATTTTTTGTTTCACTCTGTTCTCTACAATAACAAAACTAACAAAATGTTTAGATAGATATATATGCTATTCAGCTTTAAAGCTTTAGATTTTACAAGAAGTGGAACCCCATATGCATAACAACTATCAGTATAATACATGTAAACAATAATGTTTCTCATACCTATAACTTAAACTAAAAGGTCATATAAAATTTGTATTCTAAGCAGTCTAAATCTGTGTAAGGATTGTGGAATGTGAAATTCTTTCAAAACATTTTTTTTTTCGGACATTACTCACTTTTACACATAATAAATAGCTAGTATCTCAGCACTACTGCCATTGTAAGAGCTCTCACCTGTACATATAATATGAATTATTGTTTACCACCTGCATTAAAAATTCAAAACAATCTCAAGAAGACATAGCATTGGATATAACACTAAGTATATAACTTGAAGAGCTAAGCTGAATAAATTGACAAAGGCTTTGAAAGGGAAACATACTAGTGAATAGATAAATGGACAATATTTTAAATTATTTGTGTATGTTTTGCTCCAGAGAAGATCCTTCTTAGTTGATTAAATGACATTGCCTTACCTATTAACCATCATCAGCTAATCACTGCCTTTCTGAAACATATATTTTGTTGATCACTAGTTTTTGTGATCTTACATCATAATAAGACTAACAGTAATTGTAAACACATCTTTCTTACTGACTGTATAATACAGGTTTCTAGTAAGAAGCTTATAGTTGATATTGACATTTGACATATTATTTATTTTTTTGAGGTGTACCTGCTGTACCAGCAGTTGAATTGTCTAGAGCTGAAAAATGTGGCTTCTTGGAGAAGAAGGGAAAAGGTATGAACTCCAACGAGAAAACTTTTCATAGTATTTTTTGTTCTGTAAACTTTTTAGTTTCACTTGAGATGTTGCATATGACTGTTGATGTGAGTATGTATCGATTTTGAGAAAATTAAGGCTAAAAGTTTTTTAATTTTCTAACCTTAAATTTCGAAGTATTCAAATATTTTTGTTTAAAGTTGTTATTTTTGATAATGGTTCAATAACTATTTGCTCTCAAGTTACAGAAGGAATTGCTAGCCTTTAAAAATATATATATACATGTATCAGTATACAGATATATTTAAAGTTAATATACATGTATGCTAAAATACATATATACAAAATTTAATTTTAATATGCCAAAATAATTCTGTCTTGCTAAACAGTATGTGTTGTAGAATATCCTAGCTGTAGTTTTGCTAATGATAAAGTTTGAGAACACTGTTATAGCTTAGAATTATATACATACTAACATATAGCCCATCAAAAGTGACAGGGAAAGTACTACCACCCCCACCCCATAGTATACTCTAACCTCACAGCTAACTGAAGTAAACAAATTTTGCAAAATCAAGCTTGACCAACAAAGAGGCAGAAAAGTGCACTTGAGGGAGTCGAATGTCGGTAAATTCCTTTGTGAGCCAATCAAAATTAAGATCATTCAAGAGATAAATTCCTGACATACTCATAGAATAATTATAGGTAAAAATCAGTTAGATTAACAACTTCTAATATGTAGAAAAACCAATGTGTTTTGATAACACTACTTTCCAACAACAGCTTTTATTTAATGTTACTTATCAACAAAAGTATAACCTGATATTGTTGTTAGTCTATGTACTGAAAGTATGTAATGAAATGGATAGACAACAAAACTGGAAAAATGTTCGTTGAGTTCTTAATTTTGAGTCTGTTGATTAAAGACGTTTTTTTATATTAAAAATGTTGGTGATATAACAGAAAATAGCTTAATTCAGAAATGATTTAAGTTTCAAATTGAATCGATATTTTCACTTTCATGATAAATTTTATGCACTTTGCTCTAGGCTAGGTGATCCCACACTGTTTCTACTTTAGGCTTATTATACCAACACCACTAGACCACTTATAAGGTTTCACGGCACCACCTCCATCTCACCTATTTCACTAAAACCGTAATGGGCAGACCGTAATTCAACTATTCTATCTGGATAAATGCATTTTGATTTTTATGACTCCTCCTATTTTGAGAAATCAAGTGGGATGTGATATAACAAACACTGGTTTTTATATAGATTAGATGAATTTTCCAATTTGATAATTTAATAGTCTTCATTTGGTTTTGTTTCTTTAGTAGAATTAAATGACTAAACTATAAATTATAGATGAACATTGTTTTTTATGCAGGTTATGTTTATCTTGTTATATTATACGATTCAACTTTTAAAGGTAAAAAGCATGGAAGATTGAACATAGATTTGTCTAGTGTAGATGATTAAATTTCCACTTGTAAATCAATCTGAGTTATGCATTTTTTGAAATGAGGGGATATTCTGTTACTGCCACACCTGTGTGTAGTGTTACATATATATCTGTTAGTTAAAAGCTTCAGATTTTGCAGCAAAAATGAAAAAAAGTACACTAACCTGTCATCAGTGAATTTCCACTTTTTTCCAGACATAAAGAAAACCTCGACTGTTTTATTAGCTCGTTAGCAACTTCCATTACACCTGGAAACTAATATCACTGTTTGCTACTGAATATAAGTGTGCTACAGGTTGCAACAATTTGGGACATCATATTAATGAAACAACATCACTGTTTGCTACTGAATATAAGTGTGCTACAGGTTGCAACAATTTGGAACTTCATATTAATGAAACAAAGAAAAGTAATTAGTTGTTAGGCATATTATAATGCCAAAGTTGTTTTCATAAATAAGACACAAGTTGATTCAGCATTTCAGTTCCATAATGACTTCAGAAGGTCAATCAGTATTGACTAAAGTAAATACAAATTGTTTTATCCTATGAATAAAAAATCACATTTTTAAGCAAAACTTTGTTTTGTATACTATCATATTGGAAGATTTGAATTGCTCAGTATTTATAGTAGTATGTGTAATGAAAAAAATATTAATCTTACATCACCAGTAACTTAAATTTTTGTATGTGTTATGTAATGCTTTTTAATTTTCTTGTTTTATGATAGCATTTTATATTGAGGTACAATGTTGATTTTAGTTTTCATGTAACCTTTCAATTATTATACTGATATGAAGGGATGTTGGTTTTATTGAAGAGGAAATGGTTTGTTATGTTTGTAGTCGTATATTCTGATACTTAATTGTAACGCCCCGGCATGGCCAGGTGGTTAGGGCACTCGACTTGCAAGCTGTGGGTCGCGGGTTTGAATCCCTGTCACACCACACATGCTCGCCTTTTCAGCCATGGGTATATTATTAATGTGATGGTCAATCCCATTATTTGTTGGTAGAAGAGTAGTCCAAGAGTTGGCGGTGGGTGGTGATGACTAGGATAGCTTTGCGCAAAATCCATAACAAATAAACAAACTTAATTGTACAGTTGCATGCACGTCATCAATTCAGAAACATGTATTCTAATATATTATGTTAAAACGATGGTTTTTTAATATGCAAATCAGTAGGTCACATGACAACAACAGCTGATATAAAGTTTCAGTGGAACAGCATGTCTCAGAACTACATTTATAGATTGTTTGATATTTTATAGGTAATGTGTTGACACTGAAAACTGATCTGGCTTGGGAATGGTAGGTAACAGCTCTTTCCAACGCAAAATATTCTTACACCCAGATCGTAAATATGTGTTCATTATCAGGGATTTAGAATTTCTGAAATGGTGATATTCTTTGTACATTATGGCATTGTAAAACAAAGGAATATTTGTCAAGAAATACTCAGAAAGAGACCTGCAATAATTCATATCCCAGCTGTGGCAAGCAAAGTGTAGTGTCTTGTGACAGGTGAGAATCCACAAACACAAAGGTCAGTGGCAAAAATTGTCCATGTGTCTAAGGCAGTAGTACTAAACATAATCAGGAAGGATTTATGTCTGTAGAAGTGCACAAGTTGCTTGTACTACATAACTAAGACAGGAAGAAAAACTATATAAATGGCTCATAACTGTGCAAAAACTGCAGTGTGTGGTGACACTTGATAAAGTATGTGAGTACGTTGATAACTGTAACAAGCTTTGTGCTATTTTCTACTGGTCGGTGGATGAACATGATTTACAAAAGTGGTACGTGGCATATTCAAAACTTTTTCAAAGAAATTCATGATCATTTCTAACGGTAAGTTAGGGATCAGGAGAATGAAACGTTGCCGGAAATATAAAATTTTGTTTTATTATCTGGAAAGTAAAGTTTTTTTTTTTTCTCTTTATTGCCAGTACAGTTGTTAATGATATTTTCAGCTGTAGATATTGTATATCTTAGTGACTTGAGACTAATTACAATCTTCAACTTGGGGAATATTGAGATAAAATATTAGGTGTCAGAGAAATAAAAGTTATTCAGAACATCAATTCGTTGCGCATCATAGAAAATATTGACAGCTCTTTCTATTTAATTTTTACAATATTAGCTTTCTGAATACTATTTTAAGAGACTTAATCTTTCAGTGATTGTATGATTTTAGCAAACTGATTTATGTATTCATATACTGTGTTTTCAGAAAGACTTGGAGGACTACTTAACCCCTTACAGCGTCGATGGTGTGCCATTAGAGACGGGATTCTTTATTATTATGAACGACCTACAGATAGACGTCAAAAAGGCCAAATTTTTCTGTTAGGATATGAAGCCAATCCAGCCCCGACTGCTATCAAAGACATTAGTAGGAAAGATGTTTGTTTTGAGTTAGTCTGTCCAGGAAAAAGGACATTTCAGGTAAAAGAATAACTGTTTAATGGAAAAAAGATTCAAGCTTAGTTCTTAAAATATTTCATGTAACTGTACAAGTTAAAATTTCTTTGTATAATTGTTGAAACTGGCCGATGCAACAGCTAGATAACAGGTTGGTGATTAGAAAATAACAACAAATAAAGATGTATATGTGATAAAATTGACTTTTTAACCCTATCAAGATGGGTAGGGGTCAGAGGGCATGTCATCACATTTGTAGATTTACATTCCTACATTTTATTTAGCTATTATTTTATATGTTAATAAGTTTGGTATGAAATTGTAGATTATAATTCAAAGTTTAGTATTATTATAAATATTGATTTTTGTATGTCATGTGGTATGTGGCCTTCTGGGTTTGGTCATATTACATTTTATGATGCCTACAATATAAAATCTATAGTTTCATATGAATTAGAAACTCAAATGTTTGATATTGGCAAGCTAGAATATAAAATAAGAACCTCCTACCTTTTCTATTTGCTAAGATATTGTGATATTTAGCGAATACACCATATTGGCTCCGCCCACCACTTCATCATTTGAGAAGGCATATTTATATATGCCTACCTTTATAATCAATCAGAAGCTATATATTTAATCTACATAATTCTGTCAGTCTTACTAAGTTATTTACGAGAGAAATGCTCTTATATCATTGGAAAGTTTGAAGTATTGCTATCAAGTCTATTTTATGAATAGAAATTATATTTTTTTAGACCTAAATACAATTTAATTAGGAAGCCTGATAAATTACAGTAGATTTTTGGATTATTGATATAGTAATTTATAATTTTTTTTGTTTTCCAAAATGCTTATATAAAGTCTACAAAAATTATTATTTTTCCATCTCCACATGTGAATTTGGATGACACTTAGCAAGTATGGCTCACGGGTGCAAACAAGGACTTTGTAGTCTGGAAAGTAGTAGAGATCATTGTTTTCCAAATATTTGTTTATTTACTGTTTATATGTTTGAAGAAAAATAACTGACACTTGAGTATTTATTTGAAAACATTGGTTATATGTAATGTATGGTAGCCAATATGTTACTGTATTTTACAAAGTAAGAACTTGTGTTATTTTTCTACTTGTTTACATTGAGGTAGAATAAAATCAAATTATACAAAACTGAAGACTTGGCAATTCAGGAAAAGTTTATGTAACTTGTGAAAGTCTAAGAAATAAATTGATCAACTGATCTTAATACATGAAAAGGAACATCTTTACATAAACACCCGGTTGAACTTGTAGTTTCCTGGTGAATAATTTGTTTCTCAAGTTACAATCAAGAAGGCTAAGGCAAGAATACTAGTCCAACCAAAATGAGCCATACTTATTTTACTGGAAACTTATTGGATCCAGTATTGGAGACTTACTGGATTGGCCCAGACTTTCTACAAAGTATTGAACATTTTATAATACCATTATACAGTCAACAGTTGTAACCATTATACAGTCAACAAGTTGATATATCCTATCCCACTTGTTTGATATTGATGGTGTCAAAGTACGGTAACACCTAAACAGGAATGGTGATTCATTGCTTTATATTCGGCAGGTTTCTACTTCAGCCGCTAACAGTAGAATAACAATAGGAAATAGGTGTAAAAAGATTAGAAGAAACTCTCAGGAGATTTACTTGGAACTTTACTGTCTGAACTCAAAGGAATAGAGTACTATTCATTTTGTTTCATCTAATTTCTAACTCATCTACTAGCAACAAAATAATTACAGAAAATAAGTGTGAAAAGGTGAGGGTGTAAACTCTGACCATAAGTACTTTGAAATTTTGTAATCACTACAAACAATACCATACATTTTATTCTGCAATCTTTATTTTTGTTATACTCTGATTACTTACCTACAACCTGGAGAATTAAATATAATGTTACAGTAGAAAAAATAACAAATAAACTATAAAAATGTTTGATATTTACAAGGTTTTTTATTTTTCTTTTGTTTTAACAGTTTATTATTATAAAAGTAACCAAAATAATAAAAATAGGAAGTTGTTAGGTAAGATAATGAAAGAAAAATAATAAAGAACCTTCATGGGGTATACGCGCCAGAAGCTTCTGCATTACGCTGTTGATAGGGTCAGGTTGTTGCATGTGCACCTTGTAATTATTAATTTCTGTCAGGTGTTTTTAATCAGACATGTTTCAAAGGTCAAAATTAATATATATATAAATAGATTTATACTGTTTAGAGATTTAAGCTATTTAGAATAAACATTTTTGGTTTCCTATTACAATTTGCAGTTATTATAGAACAAAAAAGGTAGGTTAGATTTATTTCCTAATTTTTATGATGGTTACGAGGTCGGTCAAATTGATCAACATTGCATAGAGTTAATATTGATAAAATAACAGATTAAATATAAAGTTTTATTTAAAAAAACGTTTGATAATTATCTAGAAGGATATAGAGATTACGTAAATGAAACTTGACAAATTTCAGATAAAGAAAAGTATTTTTTAATCTTAAAATCAAAAATTACTTTGTACATTGGATAGTCAACATTCTGAAAGAAAAAATTCACGTGCAAATCTTTAATAAAACAAATCTTAAAACATAATTCAAAAACCAGTTATTCTCTGTATGAAATCCTTGTAATGTTTACTGATAATCTGCAAAATTGTGTAAAGACTTGCATACATTTTCAACAATTATAGTACAATTACTCTCATAGATACTTTCCTGGTTACGGGCTGGGTGAATTCCACCCAGCCCTTAATGGAAGGGTTAATTGATAATGAAAAAAAACTTATTCTGTCTTTCTCTTGCATAGTGATAATACACTAGCAGGCATAAATACTTGGTGTTTGCACATATTTTCATCAGATGTTGGTATAACAATTTTTCTGTGTGAACCATAATAGTTGAACAAACATTTTACCATTGATGTTGAGTTTTTTTAAATTTTTGATCCAAAGGAAAAAATTTAAATTGCATATTCCATATTGTACAGTTGTTCAAAAAACAAATATATTTAGTATTATATTGTAGCTCACTTGTAGGGTTTTTCAGCATTTCCTTAATAATTGAATATCACAATAACTATTTTATGTAAATGAAAACTACTCAAGTAAATACTAATTTTTTGATGACACTTAATATGATAAAGAACATGTTCTACAAAGTTTCCCATTACTTTTCGACACAACTGTCTTGATCTTATTGTGTCAGTACTCTTATATTTGCAGTTCTGTGCTGTAACTCGTAAAGATATGAACCAGTGGATTGCTGCTATCGAGAGAAATAACATTGTCTCACCAAAACTGGGTAAGTGTACCAATAGGATACTATGTCAAAAATCATGTGGATTGATAATTACACCATACTTTTGAACTTGATTATATTCTGTGAATAGTTTATTACATAGCAGCAGTTTTGGAAACTAAAAACTTTCCAAGTTTTTATTGTAATGAATGAGTTTGTACAAAATAATTTCCAGATAATTTTTCAAAACCAGTTGGAACATTCCACTTAAAAGGTTCAACACTAAACAAGCATTAACCCTTTTTATATCGGTCAATTTGACCAATCTTGTAACTACCATGTAACTATGAAGCTTTACATACTGTAACTGAATGTACTACATGTATATGAATGAAATTTGGCAAACATTTAGTAAAAGTTACAAGTCTGTTGTACATAACAAAATCTGGTTTCTTCATCAAATATTTTTTACTAAAAATTTGTCTGTAAATTTATGAGGCCTTTACTGAATCAGTCTGAGTGAAAATTGATTTTCATTGTAAAAATAAAAATACTTCTTTTCATCTTACAGTTTACATATTTTATTTGCATAACCTCTAGAACTATCTGAAGGAATATCAAATATTTTTTTGGGGGCAAAACTTCATACTTTATCTCTTATTTTCTCTACCCTAACACTTACCAAAGAAAAATAATCAGTGTATGGTGAAATGAAGAATTAAAAGCTATGAAATAAAATCAAAAATACCATTTTTACTCTCTCAAGAATGATTGCAGCTTGTAACAGACAATTACAACAGCTCAAACTTTAACATTTTCACATCTGCTTTTAATTGCTTTACAGTGTACTTACTGTCTCACAGTATGCAAAAAACCATTATATTGCAGTGGGAAGGCATAGTGTAAATAAACAACCAAGTTACAACCTCACCACTTCATATGCATATGGTTGCCTCAAGCTAGGATATCGAGCACTGTGAGAAATTTAATTTTTTGTTTGGTAACTTTTGTTATCTAATCTAATTTTACATCTTATTTATTTATTTATTACAAAAGTAGAAATAAACACAAAAAATAAGAAATTTAATACATCTGTACTCTGGCTTTTTGCTGTTAATGCTGTGGAACACTTGCCAAATTTATTTTTTTACTGTGTTGGTTGTCCAAAAAAATAATTCATGTAGCTTTCACATATGCATCTTACAACACAAAGAGTATATCAACCATTAGAATGCAATGTCCTAAAACTACTTTAAGTTATCTGGCTTTCTAACTAAGCTATAAGTTGGTTAAAAAATGTTACTTCTTGGAGCACTGCCCTTACTCTAAACATATCAATATTTTCTTGCAAGCTATCCACTTTCATTGCAGAGAAATAAACATAAGAGGGTGGTACATCAAATGCGAATGTTTGTATTTCTTATAATCATGTATATTTAATATGTAACAAGTGGGTTAGAAACTACATAAAAGCTATGATAAAATGGGAGTGACCTGGTTTGTAGGTTGGACAATTTTATTTATATCTCAAAAAATTGAGAATATAGGAGGTTTCTTTTTTTTTTTCAAAAAAAATCTAAAAAAGGAGAAATCAGAGTGCCAGACATATCATGTGACACAGAGAAGTGAAGATCAAGAATTCATATAAATGTTTCCTTTTGAAATTATAATTCCATTTATAATTCAAATTTTTATACAATGATTACAACTTTACTGACATATATTGGTAATGAAGTTTTTTAAATTAAATTTTGCATTTAATTCTGTAAAAGGATTGTTACAATGTCACTTTGATCCACCAATATGCATAGGATTGATAAGCTGTTAATGTACATGATTTATTTTCAACACTTGTAAAATGAATTTAATTTGTGGAGGAAACTTTATAGTAGTATATCATATTATTTCAGTATGATGAGATGTTGTTTTTTTAACTTAGAAAATGGAATTCTTGTGTAATGAGTAAATTTCTATGTTGCCAATAAAACATTTACCTTACCTTGAACAGTAAAAGCAACTTTTTATTACAATGGAAATTAAAATTTCTTCATGTAGTTGTTGCCACTGGCTGGTGGAACCATTAGATACCAGATGGGTAAGTAGAAAAAATAAAGTCATAAAAATGTACATGTTGCAGAAGTGAAAAGCTGATTATTCATTACTAATGAAAAAAACTTGTGGCTTCCTTTTTTTGCACAGGGATAATATATACTGTCAGTCATAATGCAGCATGCTTGATGGTTTTATTAGCTTCTAGTATTACATTGAAACTTTACAGAAGCTAACATCTCTATATGGAAAACATTCGCTTAAAGTATTGGTTCCATATTCCACAGAAAACCCTTCCAAATTTGTCATTTTCCTTATCTGCTGTGTATTTGCATACCTCTCTCAAAAGTGATAAATTTTTGGTGGTATCACTGCTTTTGAAACACCAAACAATGCCAAAATATTGTTCTAAATCATGCAGTTCTACTGCAACCTTACATCAGCTGTGGGTGTCAAGTGATTTGTATATTAAAAATTGTATTAATATAACATACTTAACACACTGTAGAATAAGGGAAGTTTGCATTCCACAGTTTATTTATATTTTTTAGAAAAGAAAGCAAAATTTTTCAAGCGTTTAGTATAAGAAACTGAGTACACTTTCTAGTTATATAAAAGTAGTGGAATTTCTTCTCCTAAATCAGAGTCATCTGGTGGTGGAGATGCAGTCGACTCTCTCAAATTACAACCGCCATGTGGTGGTATGGATACTGCGAGCCTAACTACACAACAAACATCAACTAGTAGTTTAGATGATGGTCAAATATCAGTGGCCCACCAGGAGAATTCGAGTGAGGAGGAAGACATCTACGAAGTAGTTGAGGGAGAAGGTGGTACATCTCACAGACCAGTAGAAGAACCTTTGTATGACGAGGGAGAGTCGGGACTTGCTGGAGATGATGAAGATGAACTCTATACTGATGCCGAGAGTTCCATTACAAATCATGTAATGGATGCAGAGATTGTGCCTGAAGATTGGTATGTAGGTCTTTGGGACTGTACTACTGTTGAAGAGAATGAACTTAGTTTTCTTCGAGGAGATCTGATAAGAATAATTAGTAAGGAGTATGATAATTTTTCTTGGTGGATAGGAGAACTAGATGGAAAAATAGGGTTAGTACCAAAGTCTTTTTTGATGGAAGCTTATGAACTGGAGCAATGAAAATGTGCACAACCAAATTTTGGTGTTAGTAAATCTGAAATATTAAGAAAAAAGTTGTTTTGAGGGTATTTACAATCAACCAGAAACTTTTGGATTCTAGCTATTTAGTGTAATTTCTAGAAGTTGACAACTTTTATTTTTCCTGCAAAGTTCATGATTTGTAATAGTTCTTTACAATATGTTTTACAACAACAAAAATCTTATTTTATTCTGTTAAAAATGTTTTTCCCCACAGTCTTATTAATACTAAAACGTGTTTTGCATTAAACTTCTGACAGTTTGTTTTAAATCATTACATGCATTCAAAACTTTTGCTATATAAGTGATAAAAGAAAAATGTTTATATATATTTTTTTGTATTTTTTATACATGTAGCAACACTGTATTGGCTTGTTTCCATATTAAATATGGTATTTGCAAAAATAAAATTAAATAAAGTTTGTTCTTTAGAAAATCATGGCTTGTATTGAAGTTATTTTTTCTCACCTTAAAGTTTTTAACTTTATAAAACATTTGTGTTACAACACTTGAAAAAGCCTCTTGGTTAAAAACATTTACAACATGTAATATATATCTATACGTGTACACAAGTAATAACTAAATACTTTAGAATAAAAACATATTTTGCTTAATACTGGCTTGTTTTCAAGTTCAGACTTCTATAGGCCTATCTTAAATCTCAAATCTTTAGTCCTCAATTGGTCAGCAGTAAGTTTACAGACTTGCTACACTAAAATATGGGGGTTGATGCCATTTGTGGAAAGAGCACAGACAGCTCATTTTTTAGTTTTTTTCTTTTAAATAAATTATATATATTTTTCACTTTTCTTTTAACTATTGACTTAATAAAGATTACAATTATTAAAAAAATACTAATCACACATATATACATAAAAATTACTGCCACTAACATAATCAATGTTTCATGTTGCAAGATAAAAATTAGAGGTGTATTACTGTTTAGTGTTAAAGATTGAACTATTATGAATATCAGAAACTAAATCTGGTTGGGAACAAATTATAAGAGTAATGTTTGGCATAATGTATAAATGATATCACTGATAAAATATAACTTTTGACACTAATGAATATGTTTAATTCCAGCTGTTGCCAAATAAGACCTTAGTGACTCTAATGATAAGATTCCCATTAGTTTCAAACAAAAAATTCATACTAGTGTACCTATTCTATCCAAAATCCTTGCTAAAAATGTGAAGAAAAAAACTAAGTACATCCCTACTGTTTTATACAAACTGATTCAAAGCACAGATGTCTAGTATAGTGCTAATTTCACTGCTGGTCAACTTATGATAATATTATCACATCACTCCCTTCAAGAAATAATTATTAGGCTTAATTTTTATCACAGTCTTAATCATTGGTGGGAAAAGTTTTTGTTTTTAGGATATAATGTACAGTGTGTCTGGAATGATAGGCACTTCGATGAATTTTACAGATTATGCTACATATGCTGTCCTTGTAAGTTGAAATAAGTTTAGATTAACAGCAGAATTAACTAAACCTTCTCATGCTCTTTCAGCACCATAATAGTCACATCTGAAATTAAGAAAAGCTATAAATCGCCTACAGTTCCACACTTTTCAGATGCCCTGTATTAAGAAATAAACCCACTACCATTTACATACATGAAGTATACCATCTTTCCTTACGTTTATTTTATAAAAAATACTCTGAAACCCATGTTGTTTACTGTTACTAAGTGGCATGTATAAACAGGTATTAGTTGATGTCAATAGTCTTAAGCCCATTTATTGGTGTATGAAGTTATGACTTTACTGAGAATGATATAAGAACTTACAGATAAGTATATCCATGACAGTGAATAGAACACTGTCTCTCCTAAGTAAATTTCTTCTGCATACATAAATTTGTAAGTAAGGTAGTTTGTGTGAAAGTAGCCAGATCAACATTAGATACACCACATGACAGTAATGCTTAAATAATATTAACTATTTTATTGCGGGCAACTTGAAACACATAAGAATTTACACATTCCCATACAGAGTTTTGAAGTGGATATTTTTTCTTTAATGCACACAGACCAGTATATCTTGTCCTCCACCATCTTCACTTGTGTAATATACAGGAACCTGTAACATTTAGAAAACTATGGATTTTGTGGAAAATTCACATTCCAGTTGTACAACAATATAGAAATTAACGATAAAACAAAAACTTATGCTTGCAGCATGTTGTTCTGGAGATGATAATTTCTCAGAAAATCTTTAAAATTCCATCTTAACCTGTCTACTGTCATATTGGTAAAAAAATGGAAATCACAAATGTAGTAGTTTGAGACAATCAGCTTCTAAGTACAATACACTAGGACTTCTACAATGATTCATTACTTATCTTTATGACACAATTGTGTAAAAACATGTAGAGCATTAGCATGTTTCAGTTTAAAACCATAAAATATCAACTTAAATCCGAATGCTGCAGTTCAGTAGGCTGCATTAACACCAGTATACATTTAAAAGGTTTTGTAAATGCAATTTGTTTTTTCACAATAAAACTGAAAAGATACAAGTGTATACCAAATAATTTCCTAAATATACTTAATTGATGAAAATCATTTGCAAGACTTGTCAATGTGGTAGACTGACACATCAATATGTATAACTTTCTCTCATCATAAACTGTCAAAAACAATCAGCAGAATCTGAATCTTTATATCTTCTTTAACACACATATGTAAGCATGAACTATGTATTTTTGCTATGGTATTACTGTTACAAAACTTTGCTATTGTAATACTTTGATACATACACCTGATTTAAAGATTTGGAGGAGGAGCCATCAGGTCAACATCAGCAAATTCCCTTGCAAGGTATACTCCAAAAGCAAACATTGTCCAACTTTTCACAAGCTGCCTAGAAATTCAAAATATCAATGAATAAAATATGGTAAATACACTTGTAAGTAATAATTAGCTATTCACAGCTCTTGCATTATTTTTTCTTCTAAAACACAGAAAGGCATTTATCTAACATACTTTCTCAATCAGTCAAATTTCAAATTCCCTGGTGAACACATATTGACCACAAGAAAGTTTTCCAAATTCAAAACAACTTAAAACTAATAAACTTTTATGTCTCAAAATTTCTTGCCTAGACTTAGTTCTAAAACTGTGAACAAACTAAACTCGATCTAATTATGGGGTATACATACAAAATAAACACACAAAAAAGGATTTTGTAAGGTACATTGCCAGATCACAAACATTAATGCACATGTTAATATGATATATTTACTTACAGTTATAATCTGGAAATATAATCAGAAGATAATTTCAGAAATCAGTCGGAAAATTAATTTGAACTTTTATAAATCTTCTCCAAAAGACAAGTATGCAGATATGCCAAATACAAGAATGTAGAAGTAAAGTAGCATTTGTACAGAAAATCATAATTAACACAGAAAAGAGCTCATCAAGACACCTAAATATAGAAGTATGCTATTGGAACTTGTATATATAAGTCATTGATTTAAAAATAACACTTATCACGCTGAGTTTATTCACTGTACAGAAATTTTGTTAGAAAACACATTTCGTGACTTTTTTATTTGGTGTTTCACATTCTAAACTACTTGTACTTTAATTCTCTATGTATCCCTTTTTACATAAATTTTTAGCAAAGAGCTAATGGACAGACATCCAATAACAGAACTACTGTGTACCTGAATTTCAGAGCTACAAACTATGAAAATGAAAACAATAAATATCCAATTTTATGCCATTTTTGAACTGGTGTATATAAGTGTTTTACACTCTCAAAAAAAGAAACCTATCATTCTATAGGTATTTGACGAACTTGTAGCATTTTGCCACAATTTAATTCTTCGTATTGTTAGCCAACACTGGGCAGCTTATACATAATTGAATAAATAGAGTTGTTTAGTTATTTTACTTTACTAGTAAACACAAAAATTATGGATTTGATAGTTCTCAGTCATACTTTAGTCATTATATATTAAATAACATGTGTGAAATACTGCCTGAAGTATATTATTTAACATACATGAAGAAGAAACAACAGCTTCAAAAAACTTGATTGTACTTTAATTTGTATGATAATGCTTTGACTTGGGCCAGGCCAAATGTTATTTTCAGTATTTCTAACAAATGTGGTCAGAACTGAATTTTTAAATTATTAATCAAAACAGAATTACAATATATATTCTGAAAAACAACAAATCCAGGTAAAACTTTCTAATCTAATAAACTTGTACCATTTTTTGCAAGGTGCAATGTGTTTTATGCACCAGTGGCTATGATTGATATTAAATTATATTCACAACTGTTGACTAGGAGATGTATACTGTATCTACTGCAGCTTATAGGATGTGTCTTTATTAAGTTTAGAACTTTGTTCAATGTGTTTCTGCTGCATGTAAGTAAGCAAAGTTTTTCAGCTCCATCTACGTAAGACAACTGCTCAACATTTATTCTGTGGATATCTTCTACTATACCAAGAATATTTGTTTTGTTGTACATGCTTTTATATGTTTGTAAAATTACTTAAATTTCTTTTTGCAAGCTTAAAAGATTTAGGTTAGTCCTAAAAGCATATACTAAGCTAACAATGCATAACAATCTCTATAATAAAAGATGATAAAACTAGACATATTAAACATTCTGTCATACTGTTAATGAAAGTAATATTAAAGAAATAATAAAGTATACCTTATGGAACATATAAACACTAGTTGTTATCTTCTAGTACTGTCATAGATTTAATGTTCGTTGAACAACATAATGTTAGTATAACTGCATATAAGCAAAACTTTTTACATTTCTCCTAAAAAACATGAAAGCTCATTAAAGAACTCTTTTAGATTGCCACAACACTTTATTGTTTAGGTGTGTAATCAAGTAAAAGAACAATACCAATAGAACAACCAAAAACTAATGTTTATGAAAATATAAAAATAATAAAATAAATGAATACCTGAATCATATAATAGATAGCTAAAATATTGGTACTCTAAGTAAATCAATGTTAAATGTAATAAAAAGAAACTATTAAACATACTCTGAGGTGTGTGTAACACAATCAACTCGACTTTAACTGACCTTTGTCACTTAACAAAACGTGGAATGAGCAACAGAAAATAATAATTAAAGTTAACTCTTCAGTAAGAGCAGAAAAGTAAATGTGCTAAGTTTGAAGAAGCTTCAATAATAATAATACTTAAAAAGTGAAGTTACAATGATTGTAAATATGGTAATGTAATGATTAGCAAAAAACTGCTATGTAGCTAGTATTAACTATATAGAGAAAGAGTTTAAATTAATGGGAGGTAAACCCAATTATGGTCAATACATTAAACTGGATCACTATCACCCTAAACAATTTCTAATGAAATTAAGCTACTACTATAGCGTATGGTCTACCGAGAATTTTACACTTAGTTATATAGTCAGGTTAGGTAGGGTCTTCTATGATCCCTCTGGGGTAGGGGTAATAGGGTCCAGTGGGTCTTGGTAGACTACGGATACTGCGGTAGACCGCACGCTATAGTAGCACCAAAGTTAAAGTGTAGACATGAAAGAACACCAAATTTTCTATCATGTGTACAAGGTCCCACACTGATAAACTGTGAAATGGGTTACCACAAATAGGGACAGCAGGTGTTAGCCAGGCATTAGGGCAGGATCACACCTAGTGCTGTCTTTTTTTTTTACCCCCTGAAGCAGTCTTGTGAGAAACCCCATCTCAAAAGTGGGCAACTAAGCAGGGGCAGAAGGGCTTGATAATTTCTGTTATCCCTCACTCAATGCAAATTTTGGGAGAGAGAGAGAGAGAAGAGTTCCCTGTGAGGCATCATCAGGCAGATTCCATCATCTCTTGTGTATATATATATATATATA
>NW_013665855.1:56459-59904 GCF_000517525.1 Limulus polyphemus | reverse complement strand
GGGTAGAGAGAGAGAGAGAAGAGTTCCCTGAGAGGCATCATCAGGCAGATTCCATCATCTCTTGTGTATATATATATATATATAACAATGGCTATGTGAGAGCCTCTGGGAAATTGGAGAATAGCGCCTGAAAGGAGACAAAATTGAAAGGCAAGTGAAACTACAATGTGGAGTAAGTAAAGGAATAAAGATGTGTCAAGGGTTCTTTTCATCCCTGGCTGCAAGATTTCATCCAGAGGATGTTGATAGCTAGAGGTAAGAGAAGCCATGATATGACTAATTTGAGTGGACGTGATATGAAAAATACTTAAGACATTACCTTTCATGTAAGAACAAAAAAAGAGGGAAAGGGACCAGATGGCAACAAAAAACTATTTTGATTGCTTTGAAAGGGAAGCATTACGAGCAAGATAATGAACTGCTGATATAGGACAAAGATGATGATCAGGGTTTGAATGATTGTACAGAGAAGAAAGGGAAGGGAGAGTTATTAAAGAGAACATCCAATCACTATTCCAGGCAGCCAAAGTATCGGGGAGATGGGAGTGATCTAGGATTAAAATCAATTGTCTAAAGTCTTTGAAAATTTGTTTTAAACTGATTTCAGTGAGATGTATTTATGGTTTATACAAAGAGGTCACTGTTTCAGAAGACCACTTAAAATATTAAAAAGGTACTATTTCATTTGTTGAAGTCTAAAAAATTATAACATTTATTGTAATTTTAAAAAACAGAATTAACAGAAATTGTTGAGCCTTAAAGTACAGAATGTGTTAGAAAAGTTGGCTAGGATATACAAAGATGGTTTCAAATAAATTCCTAAACCTGTTACGATGTAGCATAAAAATCTTATTTAAATGGCTTGACAGCTGCAAGCAACTCAAATGTTTTATATTTATGGATGTGGAGTGAATTACCAGAGAGAAATAATATTGAGAAGTGTACCCAGTATCCGAACTCAAAGAATATTGAATCTGATGTTTAACCTTTGATCAATTAACATTGCTAAAAAGGTTTCTTACTGAAGAGAAAAACAAGACAAGAAAATTGAGATTCTACAAGCTACTCAGACAAGTGGATGTTGTTTTTTTTTAATCATGAACAAATGTGAATTAATACAAAGAACTGCTTAAGTTAGCTGGTTATTATTTTGCTCTTCCAAATCAATGCAAGTACTCTTAGAATTTCATTCTTGATACACTGACAAGTATGCAGAACACTGATGGTTAAACACAGACTAAAAGTGAAGACTGTCAAAATTTTGTTACGAGCACAGTACAGTTTTAAAAATCTGACTTTATCAGGATTTTTTGATTATGTTACCAACAAGCCAGAATTATTATGTCAGATTTCAAGTGCTGAATGTAAAGTACCAATACAGATATAAACTGTCCACCCATTTATCAATGTATTCTAAATTGTTTTATTTGGGAAATGCTTATCTAAGTGCAGCTGTTCAAGTGATTCCAGTCATTATATTGTTTTTTGTTTTTTCACACTTCACTGTGCATGTGAAAAAAACATATTGTTGTTGTTGGTTCTTTAGAGCAAAGATAGACAATGGAATATCTGTGCTCTGTTTACTGCAGAGAATTGAAACCCAAGTTTTGGGTTTTACCAATAACCCACCAGGGGGCAAAAACATGGATTTTTTTATTTGTAAATGTGTTGTACTTTACAAAAACAGGTTGGCTCTTACTCTTTCTTTAACTGCGAGAAATCTGTTAATATTAGAGTCTCTGAAGTATTTTTTTTCTATTCTTAGGACCTTGAGTCTCTCTCTTGAACAGTGAAGTTAGATGTACTTGTGGTTTGCACAATATCAATTATAATTGTTTCAAATATTTTGTAAATAATATTGGATTATTAGAGCAGATATCAAGTCTTAAGAAGTTTGCATAAAGCAAATTGTGCTCATTTACAAAAATAACAATGTTTTTATTTATTAATATATATGTTGTAAATAATTCTCTTAATACTGTTGGTTAGGTAATTCTGGTTAAAACTTGTAATGTGTTTTCAATTTACACAATTTGTTTTTAAAATTCAAACACTAAAATATACATTCCATAAAAGTAAAACCCATAATGAATAGTTTGAATGTTTAATTCTTATCATTCTGTAAAAGTATTTCTAGCCTTTACATTGCATGGTTTTTAAATTATATAGTAAACTGTGCCAGTTTTGCTGCACCAGTGAATTAAGTTATAAACTATTCTGTGTTCCCCTATGTGAACCTGGTAAACCTAAATTTAACTTTATAAAAGTCAATCTATATAACTAGCAGTGTGGGTTATATAACGAAAAGTTCAAAATGGTATTTAATAAGGGAGTGCAAAGTTTGTTTTTAACAATTGGGTTCAGTAATATTTTAAAGTTTAAAAAACATGGTACTTTGGTAGATAACAATGGAATGTGATGTTGTTTTTTTTAGAGGAATAGTTTTGCAATCGGTAAATTATGTTACTGTTACTAGTGTTAGTGATAGCCATACAGTTTACAAAGTCAGTAAAATATAATATTCATTTCTTGATTCTTTAACTTTAAGTATAAAAACCTGAAAATCCAAATTTTACCGAATGACCAATTTAAATGGGGGAGGGGAAAATCACTCACTACCACGACACCACTGCTTACATTTCTTATCACTTATTGAGTATTAATAGTAATAATACTATTAAGTATTATAAAATACAAGTTATAATGCACACGATACGTTAGTACTCGTACTCAGTAGTAGTAATACTACACTGGTCCGTTGTACATTACTACTGTATTTGTCATTGATAGTATTAATGTACGTGCAACGTAATTATTTTTTCCATTTGTTTTATTTCTGAAAAACATTTATTAAAGTATTTTAACAAATGTGTATATGCAACAGCTTACCATTTTAACGGATCGGTATAAAGGCTTTGAATCATCCCAACAACACTGCTACCTTTCCCTTCTCGCGGCATTTTGTATACTACTGACATCTAGGACTTTTGTTTTGTTTTTTAATTTTTAGAATATGGAAATTAATATGTTTAGTATCTAGTACACTCGCGTGGTTAAAGTAAATGTGAAGTATTTCAAAGAAGCAGGCAACGAAAGAAAACAAACAATAAAAGTTTACAAATCCATAAATCTTGGCATCTCATTCAATTAAAAAAAAATCACAATTTGACCTTTAGAGGAGCATTTTGATAAACAGTCAATCCATAAAAAATAACCATATTTCTATAACATTTAAAAGATAACAAGGTGCGTGTTGGTCCATCAAGAGTGTCCTATTTACATAAAAAAGTACGAACATAAAGATCAATTTTGGCCTTTCTTTTTCACTATTTGCATCTTTAATATTTTTTCAGAAACATTTACTAAGAAGTTCAAAATTGTTCATGATGTAGAATTTTGCTAAAAATTTTAACATTGTAGTTAGTTAGTTTAACCAAGACATGAA
>NW_013665855.1:43940-55588 GCF_000517525.1 Limulus polyphemus | reverse complement strand
TGTAGAATTCTGCTAAAAATTTTAACATTGTAGTTAGTTAGTTTAACCAAGACATGAATGATATTGCAGACTAATAGGTTAGAACCATCAGATGACAGCTTTGGTCTAATGTTTGAACTCAATTAAATATTGCTTCTTTAGTAAAACAGGAGATACAATTATACTACTGCTCTCTTAGGAAATCATGAAGATACTAAGCTGAAATTGTGCTCTTATCTTTGGGAAACCTGATATAGGTCTTTTCTCTTTAAAACGGTTTATTAAACTTAGCTACGTAAACCTTTAAAGAATTTTTATCACGTCAATACTTAATCAAGCGGCTTCTAGACAAACACTAGCGCCTCAATTTAACTAAGTTTAATAAGAAGGTCCCAGATTCTGCACATCTTAAAATACAACCTCTCAGTCCATCGAGTTGGTACATTCATTGAAGCAACAAAACACTTTGAAACCATATAAATTAAGTAAGATCAAAAGCCAAGTAAATGAAATGCTTTCAATTCCGTACGCATATAATATGTTGAATGTATATATTTCAATCTCCTGTAACTAGGAGATTGAAATTAAATTTACCTAGAGTTCTAATTAAGCGGAAATTATACATCCTAATTCAGATGTAAAATTAGCCTTTGACGTTACTTTCTAGAGCAAGACCCAGTCATAGATGGTGTGAACTATCTCATGGTAGATCTCTGATAGCTCAGTGTTAAGGTAGAAGGATTATAATGCTAAAATTCGTGGATCGATCCCTGCGACTGGTGCAGAGTATACAAAATAAGCAATCTCGTGGGAGAGATGTGTTGTAGTCAGCATGATTTTGTCTGAACTATTTTATGAGGTGGCTAATGTCACTAATTCCTAGAATTTTGTCATGTGATTGGGCATCCTGTGAGATCTGTCATGTGCTTGGCCATCTTGTGAGATCGATTTTAGCTCTTGTAGATCATGTTCAGCCGTGGAAAAGTATATATATAAAAACGTTGAAAAAGCATATTTAAAAATTCAAAAAAATTGTTGCACATAGAATTTCTAAAAAAATGTAGATCGTTGTGTCCAAAATTTTTTGTGTTAACCTAAGATTAAGTAAAGAGTATCATTTGGCTCCAGAATATGTTTCAACAAAGAAATAATAAAAGATAAGTTACTTGGATTATGTTTATTTGAAACGAAACATTTAGACTCGAAATTAGAAGAGCTTATCAAATTGTAACTTAATTCAGTTGAAGAAATTCACTAGCTTAAAAGAAAAAATCATGCATTTCCTATGTTTGCAGAAAATCTGTTTGGGGTTATACATAACCTGTCTAATTATGTTTTAATAGTTATGTTTTAAAAATAGTCTTTTTCGCATGGTTTAAAATTTGAAATCACTTCAATTAAAATATACTAATTTTTGCGCAGGTTTTGCAATAGTTTTGGAAACTCTGGAAGAGCGAGGACGTTTCTACCGCTAACGGTGCACGTTTTATTTTCATTCCAGTTCTATATATAGACTAACGGTTAAGCTGGAGAGATCTTTTTTAGGACTATTGTGGCAAGCACATGTTAGCCTATTAATGCATTTAATTACAAATTATTTCTTGAAGATAAGATAGTTAAAAATATATACTCATGTAAAAACAGATTATTTGGCATCATAAAAAACATATAATCGTTATACCAAGCTTAGAGATGCACAACGCTAACAATGGGCTATCTGTGCTCTGCCCACCACGGGTATCGAAACTCGGTTTCTAGCGTTGTAAGTCTGCAGACATACCGCTGTGTCACTGGGGGGCAACAAGTAAATAAATAAAACAACCATAATTTTCCTAGTTTTACAAACACTATAACTGTTACAGCTAAAAATAAAAAGCAAACGTTCTAATGATGTTCATTTTGTCTTTAATTGTTTCTTGGAATTTATTTACTTTTTCGTATTTTTTTGTTTTTGTTTTTAAGAAATACCTTTCACATGAAAACAACACAAGAAAATGCATAATAAAACGTAACTAAACAAATCTCAAACTTCTGCTTTCAAGCAAAGATCTAATTATTCGTTTAAATAGGAATGACAAAATAGTTATCGCATGCTACTAATTTTATATATTGGAAAACTTTTTAAAATATAAAACATATAAAGGGGCATTTTGATTCATTTGTCATAGATGACTCTAGAGGCCATGGTGCTGCTGGATCAATCATCGGAATTTAGGTCTTTACGACCTGGGATGGTCAGGTTCTAATAGACCCCTTCCTCCCTGCTGTATTGTTGTTATCTTATCTTCTTGGCTCGAGCTTTTATTGGTTAGCTGGTTTGAGTGTTTGAGATTCTATTACAACTTTCCTTTTCAGGGCTATGTTCGTTTTATGTTATCAGGTTATACATGTGTGTGGACTGATGTTTGCTGGGTATTTGTGTTCTGTAATGTTTTTGATAATATGAATAGTTGTGCAATGTATGGTTGTATTGGCAGTAATTGTTCAAGGCTATTTTAATGATTAATGTGGTACTGTCATCTTGGTTTTGGGTTTTTGCCAGGAATTCGTAGAATTAGTTAGTGACTGCCTCTGTTATTTTCTTTGCTATTTCATTTTGCTGTGTTTGAGCGTTAGTGGGTTTTGTGTTCTTCTTTTGTTTGAGATATTTTCAGTTTGGGTGTGGGTTTTTACTGCCTGTGCGAATGTTTGTGTAGTAGACTGTTGGTTTGTGTTGGTACTCTCTTGAGGTTTTGGTGTTGGTAGCAATGGTGTTTTTCTTTGTGTGCTGTTTGCTTCATAATTTTGTGCTTGTGTGTTTGTATTATTTTGAATGTTAATTATGCATGTTTTTATGTTCTTATATTTTAGCCATCCTTTATAGTTTGCCGTATGTTGCTGTTGGCAGTTACAGCAGTATGATTGCGGATTTATGCGTGGGCAATCAGTGTTTCTGTGTTCTCTCCCACGCTGCGTAGGGTAAAAGCGGCTACCACATGTCCAAAGCTTTGGCAGCTGTAACACTGGGTTACAACTACCGCTGGCGTTTTTATGGATTCTTCGATACCAGAAAATAATACCATTTGATATTACACTCTGGATATCTTGTGTTTCGTGTACGTATATTCTAACTAGGTTTGTAAATCTCTGTGTTCTGTTGGAAAAAAAATTCGTTCAACTTTAGTGAATTGTATGTGTTTATTTGTGAGTTCAGTTTCAATGTCTTCGTTTGTAATGCTGGTGTGTATATATTTTATAACAAAATATTTTGGGTTCGGTTTGTTTTCTGGTATGTGTACTGCGATGTTTCCGGGTTTAAATGCGTCTTGCGCCATTCTTTCAATAGACGGTTGAGGTCAGCGGCCTATGACCCTTTAACTAGGACCCCGCCCTAGGCTAGACGCTTGATTGCTGTTATGTTTACTTTCGGCTTACATCTTTTGATTTCAGCCACAAGTTGTGTTCCCTATACTGCGCTGGAATTCCTTATATTATTATTGAGTACTGTTGTGTTTTTTATGTTACATTTGTTTGAGTGATCGTGTTTTGTGGTGTCAGTTTTCTTAGTTTCTTAGGTGTTACCAGAATGAAATCATTTGTATCTTCGTGTATTTGTGGTGTTTCTTGTGATGGTTTACATTCAACTAAGTTTGCTTCTTTTTGTTTCACTTCTTGTTCATGTGCGTTTTCGTGTGCTTCTTTATGTTGTGTTTGATTTAGTGTCTGGTTGTATTCTTCTTTGTGTTCATGTGATTTTGGTGTTTCTGCTTGTTTCTATGACTTCCATGTCTGAGTTCTCTACTCGTGAGTTTGATTTTGTTGTCTTTTTAAGTTTTTTTTTGCTCTCATCCTTAGTTTGTAGTCCTTTTTGCAAGGGCTACTAGTTGGTTAAGTTATGGGGTGAAGTGTTTTGTGTTTTCTATTATTGAATCTGCAACCAAACCAGCCTTACCTGAAGCTCTGCTCGTGCTGGGCGTTGACATAGATCCCCGCCACCGGAGGTTTTGGACATAGCTGTCGGTGTGCTTTCTTCTTGTAACGGGTACTTTGGGTGGGTATGCTTACCGCCCTGAACGTCTATCACCTTTGAAATCTCAGTGCCATTTTCCAGGTCATAATAGTTTGGTTTGTTTGTTTGGAATTTCGCGCAAAGCTACACGAGGGCTATCTGCGCTAGCCGTCCATAATTTAGCAGTGAAAGACTAGAAGGAAGGCAGCTAGTCATCACCATCCACCGCCAACTCTTGGGCCACTCTTTTACCAACGAATAGTGGGATTGATCGTACATTATAACGCCCCCACGGCGGTCATGACACAAAGGGATATAGTGTGTGGGTGGGTGTGTTTTGTTTTAGTGCAAAGCTACACAATGAGCTATCTGCGCTTTGTCCACACGGGTAATCGTACTTCAGTTTTTAGCGTTATAAGCCCTCAGACTTACGGCTATGACCAGAAGGTAGGGATAACACATTATATAGCGTTATAAGCCCTCAGACTTACGGCTATGACCAGAAGGTAGGGATAACACATTATATAGCGTCTACAGCAATTTCTGCCGTAGGCAAATAGCTAAGAATAAACTTTAAAGAAAAGTTATATCGAAGGAATTGTATATATAGATATATTTATTTATTCATTTAAACATTCGGATGCATTTCACAATGATCCGTAAAATCAGATAAGGTTAGTCTGAATAGTTGAACTAAATTTTTCGGTTTATATTCAGTCTACATTAATTTATTTTACAGTACGTTTTATGTGTAATTACTGAAATAGTCATAAATTTCACCATTTTGTAGCTAGTTTAAAATACACATTCAGGTAATTTTTCTCTTTATATTTCGAGCGTATACCTTCCATATAGAAATAGCATATTGATCACTGCTATGTCTGACGTATCACAGTCGGCCTAATGAGCACTGTTATTAGTTGAAAGGCCTCGTCAGAATTGGATAGAGCAGATATAGTGTGGTTGGCATATTATAACATTCTTCTTTTCTTTCACTCATAAGTTCTTATAGTGGCATTGCTGTTAACAGAATTTCGAAAAGTCGTAAACATCTACTACTCCTTTTTATTCAGATAAAACTAGAAACAGCTAAAAACTCATATCACTTTGACCCATCTCAAGGGGTGGCACAGATACTTAAGCAAATTGATATGAGTTCTTTTTACTCCACTATATATATTATTTGAATTAGTCGTATGCAGCATTGGATCCTGGTATACAGCTGTATAAGGTTTTTGTCTGAATTTCGGTGGTAAATTAAAATTCCCTCTGTATTTGTACTTGACTTTGTCATTTGTAACACCAGAAACACAGTTTGGAAGTTTAAGAAGTTTAACTGCCAACAGCAGGGACATTTCATCTGAAAATATTATTGAAATTTATAAATCATGTATCAGATCCGTATTGGGAAATACTTGCCCATCCTGCTGGGATCAAATCAAATCTTCGTAAATTACATACTTTTGAAGGAATTATTTAATTCTTCAGATTCTCATCCATTCAAATTCATGGCCTAACGAACATCAATAAGATGAATGCTCCGTTTCGTTCCGCTGTTTATATTCATAAGGCTTACAATTATAATATTGGAAACTCTTAGCTTGGTATTTGCCCCCTTATGTCACAAGGGCTTTTTTTATTTAAAAAATTCAGAAGCTTTTGACAAAAAAAAAAAAAAAAATTGAACGATTACGATATTTGACTATTCTATGGTTAGTTCTGATGTAAAAACTTCTTCTTTCATATGTCAGTTGTTGAAGTGTTTAACTGTGAATTGAAATGTTATCAGACCTTGTTAAAATGTTTCTGTTATCAAAAAAATCGTTCATGTTTCAGCAACTCCTAAAAGTATTCTATTTACAGGTGATTAACTCGAAGGTCTAAGTATGAGAAATCCAGATTTGCATGTTTTAGCCTATATATATTTATAATCAAGATAGAATAAATTGTTATTCCGACTTCCATACTTCCTCCAATTTTCTGGATTCCTTATGTGGATGTCATTTCTTTGGTTTATAAAAATTCAAATTGTATTGACAGTTTTCTTTCAAGTTTGAATGCAATCCACTCCAACATTAAGTTCAAAGACGAAAATGAAGTTGATGATAAACATTCATTTGTTGATGTTTTAAGGATAAAAAAAAAGAGAATGATTTCCACAGCTCCTGTGGGTTTCACAGGAAACACACTTAGTACTTTAACTTCATTTGAATTATTTTCATGATCTTAAAAAAAAAGAACGGGATCATAAAAACTGTTTTTCATGCAAATAAAATGTTTGTTCCCATCAACAGGCGTTTCTCACGAGAAAAATGTGTGAAAATCTCAACTTTTATCACAAAATAAATATTCTTCCAAAGTGGTAAACAAAACTTTATCGTTCTTAAAAACTGAATTAGAGGTCGAAGAGATAATCATTATGAACTTAGAAAGTCCATCTTTTTATTGTTTATTATTGTGAATCCTTAATCTTTCACATACTAGCCAGAAAAGGTAGTCAAAAAGTGTTAAAGATTGTGATACGGATTTCAGTTTAAAACGTTTTTACTACCAGCGGAAAAAGATAAAATAAAAATATTAGCTTCTGTTAAGAAAATTTGTTGACAGTGACACATCGGAGTCAGTGTTTGATTGTTTTTGAATTTCGCGCAAAGTTACTGGAGAGCTATATGTACTAACCGCTCCTAATTTTGAATTGACAGGCTAGAGGGAAGGCAGCTAGTCAACACCATCCACAACCAAATCTGGAGCTACTCTTTTCAAACGAATAGTGGGATTGACTGTCACATTGTAACGCCCCCACAGCTGAAAGGGCAAGTATGTTTGGTGATGGGATTCTAACCCGCGATCCACAGATTGCGATTCCAGTGTCCTAATCATCAGAATATGCTAGGCTTTCAGGGTCAGCGTATCTAATTAAATGTAAAAGCTGTGATAGTTCTTACATCGCAGAAACTAACCGAAAACTTTCAAAAAGACTGAAAGAACATTTTAAACCCCTTCTCATGTATTTGAGCACATGATTAAACATATAATCAGCCTTTTGATTTTTCAGGTGTTGAAATAATTGACAAAGAAAACAATATAAATTGTATAACAATTAAGGAAGCTTTTTCATCGAAAAAAGAAAATCCAGACATTAATAAATATGCAAATACACGTACATATTTATTCTAATTTTTGTTTTTCGTACTTAGCTACTGTTGATTTGTATTACATTAGTTTGTAATGATTTAATATCATTTTTATAATAAAACACTTGACAGTTTGAATCCGTCTCTCCGTGACTCAGCGGTAAGCCTGAAGGTTTATACTAAAAAAATCGATACCCCTGGTTGGAATAGCTTTGTACTTAAGAACAAACAGTTTGAACTATTGTGTGAATCTGTTTAAAACTTACCACCTGATGACTCTAGGTAAACCTAGCGAAATGTAGTGTTAAAAAAGAAGAAAAATAGTTTTTCTAAACATAATTACAAGTCCGTAAATAAATAAATCATAACTAAGTCAAAATCTGTAGTCAGAGACACTTGTATACACATGTTAATTAAATAACACTCGTAAAATTAAATATTCAATTATTGGATAATAGTATTAATCTTGCGAAAGGGCCATTGGCAGTAGCATATTGAATTATAATACAGTGTTAGATAATATAACTACTGAGAAATTACACAACATATTATCTTCTAAATACGAATGCAACGCATCTCCTTATATTTATCCTGTCATTGAGCACGTGATTACTAGTAAACTTGGCATCGTAAGTGATGAAGATTTGCGACTGTTAATGAATAAAGATCTATCAACGCGTAACATACTTAGAGATTTACACGTTATGTATAAAAAAACAGAAGTTATGGAACACTTAGAGATTTACATGTTATGTGTAAAAAAAAAACAGAAGTTATTGAACACTTAGAGATTTACATGTTATGTGTAAAAAAACAGAAGTTATTGAACACTTAGATTATTTACATGTTAGAAAGGTCGTCACTTCCGCCAATAAAGCATCTAATAACTATTTTCATTTGTTAAAAAATAACTTTATGTAAAGACGTATGGTTAAAATTAAAAACATTAAACCTTCTGGTGACGAGGTGTATAAACATGTTAAAACCATTGGAGAAAGTATAAACTTATTACAGTTTTATCAGATTTGGAAGTACATTCTTTTAAATTTAGAACTTGATACCTAAGTTATTTTGGATTCCAAAACTGGATAAAATATCATAGGAATACAGATTTATTTTCGGTGCTAAAAAGATACAATTAAAAACTTGTCATTTCTAATAGGAAATACATTAAAGAGCATTTAAATAAATGCTGTAATATTATCATAGAGAGAACCGGTATTAATATGTTCATTGTCAAAGTAATTCCATTGAATGTATAGAGAAAATTAAAGCCTTTGAAGCTATATAACAATAGAAACGTTTATATTTCAGTAGTTACGTATTAGAATTTCGAATAGTCTGAAGCTGAGTTAACTGGTAATTCAAATTTAGTAGTTAAATTGTACTTTGTATTTAGTATTTAAATATATGCCGATATTTTAGTCAATTTACGATATTTGCCAACAAGACTGATACACACGGTCTTCGTTTTTAACACAAATACGTTTTAATATACACACAACAGTACAATTTACAATAACAGTTATTAAAATAGTTATTACAAACAATGATTTATAAACAGAAGTTTCACAAACTTACAAACAATATAAAGTCTTCTATTTAGTCTGGAACCTCCTTGATATCTTATCGAGGGTTCACGATGAGCGAGCTAATTACGAGTTGATGTAGATACAATCCGCTGGGAAGCTAGCTAGCTTTGTCCTTGGCCACACACACACTAGGTTTTTCACGACGAATTTATATATGTCTTCATAAAATTACTAATGTCCGATGAAAATCCACTGAAGTTAAATGATTTGTAACGTTCGAAATTTATAAATATTCCTGTTCAGATATCTTAAGTTTTCCGATTGATAAGCGTTATAACAATCACAGTTATGGCTTTCGAAGTTTTATAGCACACCGATATATATAGCGAACTAATAATATACACACCCTTCTTGGCGCGTCGCGTTGGTTGTATTTATAGGGGTGGGAAGGTTTTCTAGAAAATTCAGTCTTACGTAACAGTACTGGTTAAAGCGTTTATGTATATAGACATATTGTTGATTTTTACTCTCGAGAATCTTCTACAACTTTGGAGAATAGGCGGGAGTTTTGCAATACCTATCTAACAGTATAAGCTTTGTATATTTCTAAATATAAACAACGTTCATATTAAAATAAATACATAACAACAAATTCGTTGATACAATTAAAACGGTCTTTCATCAACAGCTTCAAGTATTTTAATAATTCTGATAAATTAATGCTCTGCGTTAGTAAAGAATGAAGTTTTTATGACAGTGTCACTGATAAGTATGAATTCTTGAACGCCATGTATTTTTTACTTGATAACACATTTGTACAATTTGGTCAACATGTCTTCTAACAAATACAAGGAACTCCAATGGGAGGTAACTTCAACCCACACATATAAACTTTTTCATTAAGAACAAGCCATACGATCTGGATTTAAGTATCAGCATCATTAATCAAACATTAAAGCTCAAAATTTTCAATAAAACGGACAATTTCAACTTTGAAGTTATAGACTTTCCATTTTGAAATACGTTATGTTACAATATTTATTACTTACAACTTATTAGATACGATATAATATTTTCAACATTACAATATTTCCTGGACAGAGCTCATAAACTCACTTGAATTTTTAACAATAGACATTTTTCCTATTGCATTTCAAACACAAAATTCATTCTATTGTGTGGAAAGTTCAACAATATTCTTGTTACAGATTATAGGTTTCGAAGTTTGACAAAATATCACTTTTTAAAAATTTCAATTCCACATTTTAATTCTTTCGGAAATTGTTTAAGATAATATTACATCGCTTTAGTGTATTAAGATAAACTTTCGATCAAAGAAAGCTATGCACATAGAAGGAAACTGGAGACCATCCTGGCAATCAGTAAAGCTAATTAAATATGCTTTTCTTATGTTTCTACTTGTAAAGTTTAGAACAGATGGTTTCATCATTTGGGTACCCTCAATGTTAATCAAAGTCACATCAAACATAACATATTTCTGTTAAAAATTAGGCTTTCTGTGGCTTATATAAACTGTAGTATAATACAACCTTTAGTAATATTTAACCAGTTTTGCTGAGGTAGTGATGGCTTATGGACTTTTGTGAAAAGCGTTGTGTCGTAGTTAGTGATTGATACCCACAGACTTTCAAGTGTATTGTTAGCTACGTGGAAGCATGCTACACGAGTTCCACGTGGCGACCTTGTTGTATCCTAATTCACAGATGAAGAAAAGCTCGAACCTTTATCTGATTCTACCTGGTCTCCTGAACATTTAGCCCCTGGCGAAGAGAGAATGAGCAAATCCGTCATCTATATCAGTGTTTCTCAACCTTTTTTTTGCTCGTGGCTCCCTTTTGAGTTTGATTTATTTCTGTGGCCCCACCTTTCGTAGACGCTGATACTTAGGAAAAAAGTTACTTTATTTCCACACGGTTGATTTATAATATATTTATAATATTCTATTACAATATTGTATTGTTTTTAAATGTTTGTAACATACTGTTTACTTTTACTTTACTTATGCTCTTTAGAATCAGTCGAAAACATTCACAGGTGCCAGACAAATATTTTGATTGTTACTAGAGTACTAGTCGCGTCTGGTAACTTGACTTCTGAGATGTGGGGAATACGTGGAGAACCTTTGATTCAATTTTAAGTATCTTATTCGGGCAGTGAAATTTTGGTGGCCCACTCAGAATTTACTGTGACCTTCTAATTTTCCATTATTCACGTGTGGCCCCTTAGAAACATGGTGTGGCTCTCTGCGGGGCCATATGGCCTAAGTTGAGAACCACTGATCTATATCATTTATTTAACTTCTCTTTCCTTTCTGTTACAGTAGAGATCATACCAAAAACAACCCAAATAATCTGGTCCCAGCGACTTTCGCCCCATTAACTTACTTAACTGAGAAATCTCAACCGGGTTGCTATTACATCTGGAACACAATAACATTATTTCAAACATTCAAAGCACAGCCCGTATACACAGACAAACCGCTGATTAGTTGGGTTAGGTTAACCTAAACGTGTTTGTGATTTTTTTTTTGTAATCACGGCACAGTTCTTTGTTTTCCGCCCCCTAGTGGCACAGCGGTATGCTGCGGATTTACAACGCTAGAAACCGGATTTCGATACCAGTGGTGGGCAGATAGCCCATTGTGTAGCTTTGTGCTTTACTTCAAACCAACAAATAATCTCTGTTTTCCTAAACATTTATTATAAAGCCTTTGACTCTGTTTGGTATAATGTACTTAAATTCAAGCTCAGATATTATAATATTTCATCCACGTTTCTATGATAGTTCTCAAGTTTTTTCAAGAATTACTTTTGTCAAAGTCCACGTTAACAATTCCCTATCAAACACCTTTTCAGCTCTTCTACTCATCCATAAAACTTTCATTAGATCACATGGCCCGGCATCTCCAGGTGGTTAGGGTACTTGACTCAAAATCTGCGGGTCGCGGGTTCGAATCCCCGTCACACCAAACATGCTCGCCCTTTCAGCTGTGGG
>NW_013665855.1:36368-43591 GCF_000517525.1 Limulus polyphemus | reverse complement strand
CTACACATAACTTATAGCACTTCACTTCTATACTTACACCCCTACACATAACAAATAGCACTTTACTTCCATACTTATATTCCTACACATAACTTATAGCACTTCACTTCTATACTTACACCCCTACACATAACAAATAGCACTTTACTTCCATACTTATATTCCTACACATAACTTATAGCACTTCACCTCCGTACTTACACATCTACACACTGCGTATATAAAGTTTCGACCATCCTAAAGGCTAAAAACAAATTTCTAAAATTAAATTCCGTATTTTCCAAAAAACCACAAAAGAGAAATTTTCCTTCAGCCCAGTGTTTACCATAGTGTTAAACACCTTATTTATGCCGAAAACGTACCTCTCCCCCATCCAACTTGAAACATAACATAACTTGTGTGTTAACATTACTAGGTTTGCCTTATTAATATATCTGGTTAGCGCTTAATTATTTTCTTGTCATTTTAATAACTGTTTTCTTTTATCTCTTAGCTTCAGATTTCGGCTTGGATAGAATTTTTGGCGGCAGCCCAGTGAAGTAGAGTTTTCTCGGGGCACCCCCCCCCCATACCTGAATACCATATAGGTATAAATATGTAAGTTGTATTGTTTTATCTTCTTTCTTTTTTTTTTCAAAATATTTTTTGCCCATTGCATTGTAACCGGTGGTGCAACTAAAATTGGGGTTCGAATCACTGCGATGGAGACGGAGCGGTTAACAGGAGCGATGTATCTTTCCGAGGAAACGAACAAAACGTTTTTCTAAAACATACCATGTTTTGTCTTTATTAGTGACTATAATTCAAGGTACGTTTATAAATGTATATATATAATATCTATTTACTGTTGCATTTAATTTTTGATATCCATATTTCGGATAATTCCCTACTATATAAAATTTATATTTATCATCGAAATAATGTCAAAATATGTTCGCCTTGTGCACTACAACAGGAGCCAAAAACTATTGCAGTTTAGAAGTAAACAACAACAACAAAAACACACAAATATCGGGTTTCATACTTAAATGCAGAAGAAACAACTTTTGGAGCATAATATATTCTATCCAAAAGACTTGTACAAGTATACTAGTAGCGTCACATACACGTGTCCTCTTCAATCCAACATTCAATCTGATCATTCTAATTAGCCATATAAAGCAGTTTTCTCTAACTAGGGGGCATGTTGGAGGCCGTGAGAAAGTGTCGAAACAAAAACAAACATACCGCACATATCTTTGCTAATAGGTTAGTAAAATAGTTACATTACTGTAAAGTCCCGGCTCCAGATTTTCTTAACCGCGGGTGGCGGCGAGAATTAAGACATCTAAAATTAGATTAATGTAATGGACGGCATTAGATTGGAGGCAACGATACTTCAGGAGTCCGGGCTCCCTACTGCCGCCAGCCTGTTACTGCATATTTACATGCATGTCTGTTTGAATCTGTGGGGAACTTTAATTGATATTACTTAGTTACAATAGAATAATTGATTTTTTTTCTTTTACCGGTATACGTAGTGCAATGTGGGGGTTGGGTGTGGGGTGTGTGAAGTATCACAGACAAGAGGAAAGGTGTTGTTGTCTAAAGAGCTTGAGAACCACTTAAATAATACACACATGGGATTTAAAGATTTCAATAGCTGAACACATGCGGAACTTCGGGACTAGTCCATGAATATAGAAATGAAGTACATCAAAATACCAGGATATATGACTCCTAAATAAGCAGCTGAAAACATAAAAGGATTATTTTTTTTCTTATGGTAATTAAACTCGAAACTATCCCTGATTACTATTACCAAGTACAAGGAATTATTCAAGTCTGCGGTAGAAAATATTGTAATTTAGTTGTATGAACATCAATAGGTAAAAGAATACAGCCCAAAGCAAGGAGAATATCTTCTGGGAGAAAACGTTTCGTAACATTTTACAAGGAATACTTATTGTCGGGAATAATTTTGTCTGTTTTCTGTTCAGCGCAAAGCTACACAATATTGCCTGCGCTGTGCCCAACGACGATATAGGAACTTGATTTTTAGTCGTAAACTCTCAAATTTAACGCTGAGACACTGGAGGGCGCTGGAAATAGTTTGTTCTTAAGTACAAAGTTACACAATGAACTATCTGGGATCTGTCCAACGCGGGGATCAAGCCCCGAATTTTAGTGTTATGATAACTCAAACTTACCGCTGAGCCACCAGAGGGCATGCTAAAGGTTTTGTTTGTTTGTATTTATGCACAAAGCTACACAATGGGCTATCCGTGCTCTGCCCACCACGGGTATCGAAAACAGGTTTCTAGCATTGTAAGTCCGCAAACATACCGCTGTGCCACTGGGGTGGGGGGGCTTGTTAAAGGTATTTTTATAACTTTAATTCTCGGGTGGCTCAGCGGCTCCAGAACTTGTGACACTAGGAATAGGAGATGAGGTCGAGACGACCTAGATAAAACGCAGATATCTCTTTCCGAGTTATTGCCCAATATTATGTTTTCTATTTTGTTTTGCAATTTAAAACCAAACAAGCGGAAAGTGGATGAATCAAATTGTCACTCAAATGTGTGCTAATTTAGAGATGGACATATAAATCTATTAACTGCTACTATTTATAACAGCTTACACAAAATGAAGAAGAAAGATCCACTTTTCGAAAGCGCTCGGTTTATAGCGTTTTTATTAATTTCTATCAAGGCTTCTTGAACCTACGTGTTTTTCTAACATCATGAAGCTTACAGAAAATCATATACTATTAGCACTTTTTATATTGCCCCCCAGTGGCACAGCGGCATGTCTGCTGACTTACAACGTGTGTAATTTTGTGCTTAACTACAAACAAACAAGTTTTTATGTTATCTCCAAACATAGGCATTATGTTAACAACTTATAACAATAAGATCTGGACACCATGCGAGCAATATATTAACAAGGCAGGCGTCAGCTTTAGATGTATATGTATCTTTATACAAAAATACAACTAACTAATGACCACTGATTCTTGTAGCCTCAGGACAAGGTGTACTCTTGAAAATGCAAAGAATATAAGAGGTACGAGCCCATTAAAAGTCGAAGGTTTGATTTGATATTTCGTGCAAAGTTACACAAGAACTGGCTAAATGCGCTAGTTATCCTTAAATTTGAAATGACAGACTAGACTAGAAGGAAGACAGCTAATAACACCCATCACCAACTAATGTACTACACTAATATAATAGTGGGATTTGACTGATGTTATAACCTACCCACGACTTCTAAGGGAGGGTGCAATTTTGGAACAATAGGACGCGAACCATGATTCCTCGGATTTATCACTGGGCCATATCCGGTCCCAACGTCCAGGGAAATCAAGATATAATAAGAATTTCGTTTATGTGTTGAATATTTTGTCTGCAATAAAGAAGTGAACGCTTTTATGAACGTAATTATAGCTATGTTGTAGTTTTTAAATATATATAATTTATTTCAAGGGTACAAAAAGTAAAACATTTCATAATACAACCACTGAAACGAAAGCAGTAAAACTAACAGTGATATCTCTTTGTTTTGTTACACTTACTTATCTGTTTCGTTTTTACGAAGACACATTACTTGCAGTTATCTTCTTTCACTGATAATCATTAGGGACTAATCTCTATTTTTTACCACTTTTGGTAAATCAAGGAGAAACTAATACAGAGTTATTCGATCTTCACAGCAACTAGATATTCGAGGACAGAAGGGCAGCTGTAATAATATTTGGTGGTAGAAAGAAACAAACACACAAACAAAGCTTGCAATATAAATAAAACATTTTAACATTGACGATAAACTGAGGTATGGCTGATTGCCAAATGTAAAGGGCTAGTTCGTAATTTAAGTGGTACAAATAATAAACAAGTTAATGGAATAAGCTGTATTTAAACAAATAAAATTAAAATAATATTTCATTAATGTTGCACACTTGTTAAGTAGCAATGGCAGTAGAAAAACAAAGTAGGCCAATTAAAGAACTGAACTTGCGAATCGTGACTCTCGAAGAAAATAGACCAAGATTGGCAGACCTTTATTCACTAAGTCCTTCCTATAGCTGATCAATCAGGAAAACTGGATCACCAAAATTCGAAAACAACTCTGCTCCATGTGACAGTCTTGGAGCAGAGGTCTCGCACGTGTCGTCATTCAACGCCACCACACGGGATGCCAAACATTCCCTTCTATTAATCATCAGCAATCAACTGTTTTGTTTTGCAATTAAAATTTATATATATTACAAAGAAGCTGTCTATAGTACTATAAATTCTATTTGTTGTTAAAAATTGATTATAAGTGGAAAATGGTTAACATTTTTTTATTTCTAAGCTCTAGGGAAAATCAACGGACACGGCTCCAAATGTTCCTTTGCTGATGTGAGTGTTCTAAGTTCCCCAATGGAGCCTGGGGCAAAGCCTTAATCGCCGACATTTCTGATGCATTTTAGGCGGGAAAAGAGAATACAAAACTCTATTTTAAGTTGCTTTATTATGTTGAGGGCATATAATCCAGTGACAGAATGCTCGTGACCTGTGATAACGTCGAGACGAATGAGACTCCAGTATGTCAGTGCATAATGAAATGATGGTCCTGCACCTTGAAACCAGTGGAAATGAGCTTAAGCATTCACTGTATTCTGTGGTAGGAACAGATAGAAGTAGAGGTTAACCTGTCTACTCATTTAACCACAGAGGGCAGAACATCTTTTACATAGTTAGAGAAACACTCTGATGGAGGAATGTAAAGATTTGTCTGCACCCTCACTGTGGCAATAGGACACTGGAAATAGGAGATGAGGTCGAAACCTCGACCTAGATAAAACGCAGATATCCCATTTTGAGTTTTTGCGCAATATCCTGTTTCCTATTTTGTTTTGCAATTTAAAACCAAACAAGTGGAAAGTGGGTGAATCAACATATTTTCACATGTCACTCAACTGTGTGTTAATTTAGAGATGGACATATAAATCTGTCAACTGCTACTATTTATAGCAGCTTACAGAAAATAAAGAAGAATGAAGAAGAAAGATCTACTTTTCGAAAGCGCTCGGTTTATAGCGTTTTTATTAATTTCTATCAAGACTTCTTGAACCTATGTGTTTTTCTAACATCATGAAGCTTACAGAAAATCATATACGATTAGCATTTTCTTATGTTGCCCCCCAGTGGCACATCATGTAGTTTGGAGAGAAAACAGCTTACAATTCAATAAAAGCAACTGTCCAACATCCCGTATTAGTGTTACATAATAAAGATTGTTCATTGTGCCTTACCTCGTGCCCAGTCTCTTTATTTCAATCTCATGAGCTCAGTTCGTTTCAGAGAAATTCAGAACTACTCTGTGATAAGCATCTTATCAAATCTCTTGTTATTCAGCTGAACTATGTTATCACTCTAAGTAAAATCAGTTTTACCTGGGTACCACAAAATAGATAGGAAGAAGGACATTTTGGTGCCATGACCACAGGATATCTTACTGTGGAGTTTTTCTCATTTCCGCTTACTCCTACTCTTTTAAAAAGCTATTGTTACCTATTATAATCTTCAAAATAAAGTGGTCTCGCTAATCATCGTGAATAAAACAACCAGTTTAAAATAATGCTACACACACACACACACACATACATAAAATATAATAAAGAACGAAAATGTTCGATTCCATTATTGTCAAATACTTCAGTAGTAAAACCTTCACAGCAATAGAATATATCAAACAATACAGTAACAAATTCTATATCTTTGGAATTTTTTATGATATATTCCACACAACATCATGAAAATAATTTGAAAATACATGCTCCAAATCATTGTAAAGGGAAAAAGTCATATGGTTAACGTTTCGGACAAACGAGCTTCATCAACCAAAAGTACACAACGCATAAATAGATCTGGCAAATAAAATTATGTTATTTAGATTTTTTTCTATCACTAATACTTTTAAACAATAACCAAGATCCTTTTCGAATATGCTACGATTTTTCTTATTAGAAGCCCAAGTAACCTAGAATCATGAAATATAACAAGGGAAGATAGCTAATTAACACCAACCACCCAACGCCAACTCTTGACCTACCCTTTACAAACAAACAGTGGGATTGATCATCACATTATAACACCATCACGGCTGAAAGGGAGAACATGTTCTGTGATGGGATTCGAACTCGTTATCCGCAGATTGCGAGTCGAATGCCCTAGCCACCAGGCCATACCAAACCGTCATATAACAGCTAAAACGAAAGGTAAATACATTGGATCTAGTATAAAAGTTAGCCCCCCCCCCCCATAAGGACATACAACGCTAAAATCCAGGGTTTAATTCCCCGCGGTGGAGACACTAGATAGCCTAATGTGGCTTTGCTCCAAAAACAAATAAACAAACAAATACGAAATTCCTTTGCAAATTGAGTGCTATTCACGTTATGGACTTTAGAATGACATATAAAAGCTCTTTCATCATCATTTTCGTATTTTACCCCTAGTAATCTAGTAACGTTTTGATCTGCAATGAAGACTGTAAGAAAATTTGTTAGGCAGAGACACTATTTAATTTGTTTATATTTAAGAATTTTCCCACTTCTTTTAACCTGTTTTGTTTTGCTTACATTAAGTAAGTTAAATATATATGTGTGTATTTAAATATTCAACTCTCATAATTATTGCTGTTTTTATTAATTTGTTGTGTTGAATATACATGGGAGAAAATGTAAACTAGGATACTAGTAAAAATATCCCTCCAACGTTTGTACTTGGAACTATGAACTTGTCTGAGCAGAAAACGTTTTTAGACAGTTATGTCTATGGTCAACTTAGAAGTGAGGTTTATTGCTTCCGAAAAACAAATAAAGAACACTTTAGACATTATGTATATATTTCCATTCTTACAGAAGAGTAAGAAAAACAAATTGGGAATCAGTATCATCACTTTTCCTTTTATGGTGCATAGGCATTAATGGACCAGCCGGGGCAATATCACATGCTACATATTGGCTAGACTATTAAAATTAAAATGAATTTCTAAAAATTCGTTAAATGCATCTGCCCACCGAGCAGTCCGTCCCTGTGCATAGGCAGCGGGACGTATTTGAACTTGTGTGTGTATATTAAGGGGGGGGGGCAGCCGATTGAGGCGCTTTACTTGCTATGCTAATCGTGACCATTGATCATTGCATTCAAGACTGAAACAGGGACTTTTCATAATTAAATTAAGTTATACACCAA
>NW_013665855.1:19337-35368 GCF_000517525.1 Limulus polyphemus | reverse complement strand
CATTCAAGACTGAAACAGGACTTTTCATAATAGTTATACACAAATCTCTGTTCTCCATTCAAAGAGGCACTTCGCTACCGGGTCAAATTAGAGACATGTGCCCCTTCCCCTGTTCCGGCATCTGTGTGTTGTTTTAACTTTTTTCATGATAGCCATGCTCACTCTTTCAGCCGTGGAGGTGTTATAATGGGACGGTGAATCACACTATTCATTGAGTAGCCCAAGAGTTGGTGGTGGTTGTTGTTGACTAGCTGCCTTCTCTCTAGTCTATCGCTAATGAATTAGGGACGGCTGGCGAAGATAGCCCTCGTATGGCTTTGCGCGAAACTCTAAACAAAACAAACCGTATTAAACACAAACAGTCAAATGTTAACACATTAATAAGTTTCATTGTGAGGTGGCCAAAGATCGATAGTTAGAATAGATGTTATAGGATGGGGGTATTTTAACCTATTGTTATCATGCAATGGGAAAGAGGTATTCAACCCTATTATTATAATGCATAATAAATTTATCAAGATCAAATAGGATATTCTTTTTGTTTAGATTTTTTCTGAAGTAGTTAACTAAATATTGAAGAATGTATCTAGCAGATAGGTAGGTTTATGTAGTTTTGAAGAAATGTTATTGATGTTCAGGTTCTAACAGTCGAGATACTACGCTTTTAAATCTGGCGTCCTCGTTCTCATGACTCTACCCCTTTAAATCTGGTGATTTTCTGAGCAAGTCTTCATTACACAAGACTCTGCCCTTGAATATACACACCCATAGAATCAGCTTATTTGATGACAATTACTAATGGGAAAATTTTCACTGTTTTTTTTAAGTTAATGTATGCTTTGCTTAAAAATATTCGTTATGAATTTTTCCAAATAGAGTTTTAAAATAACGTCATTTCATGAAAAATCTTGCTGCCACATATTTTTCCAACGCAAAATACTTTTATCGCTCATAGACAGATTTAAATAACAGAATAAATTTTATTGTCCACAACACGATGTAAGGTGTCAAAAAAAAACAAAACAAAAAAAAACAAAGAAATGTTGAAGATTTTTCTTTATTAATTTTATACACTTAATTAAAACAGTACAAATTTCCACTTGAAATAGTAACCAACGGAAACAGTCAAAGCGTCACTAACAACATATTAGATCTCGTTCGTCTTGTTTGGCTTACAACGCCAAAAACAGGGTTTCGATTCCCGTGGTAGGTACAGCACAGATAACCCATTGCACAGCTTTGTGCTTAATTACAAACAAACAATCGTCTTGTTTGGCTTATTTCAAAATGTGATAAACTTACGATTTAGCGAATACTTGAAATGTGGATATAATTTGTCCATCCGACTTTTTTTTCCATAAATGTATCTCTCCAATATTTGTAATAGTAAACAAAAGCCTAATTTTTGAACAAGAACACATTATAATATATAAAAAACACTTACACGTAACTATAAGTGTGTATTATTTGTATAAAGGACGCAGAAACCCAGAAGCACATTTGAAAACAAGATCAATTAAGCATAGCCATTCCTTCATCTTCAGCTGATTGGAGCAACTTTTTTTTTTTAGGCGAGCAAAAAAATCTACTTTAAAAACTTCATAGCTAGAAAGTGAATAACTTGCCGGTACTTTTTATTTCTGTAAATCGATGGTGTCAAGTTTGGTGGGCAAGATCAGAACCAGTCTCAACTGGCTGAACATAAATCAGAATGTCGCAATAAGCTTGCGAGTATGTTTGTCAAAATAGGGAGACGAAAGATTAAAAGGTCAGATGAGGACCAGCACGTCAGCAACATATTTAGTAAGAAGTTATGAAATCCTCGTTTTGATTAGTCCTTCATGAGGCGTGTATGAAGGTTCACAAACGTGATTGGTTATCCAACGGAACTGGTGAAGTGATGGAAGGAATATCGATGAGTGTAAATAAGGTCACGTTTTAACATTGAATGAGTCAAGAGTTCTAAGCTAGGACGCTTAAAAAAGTTGTCATCCACGTCACTTGTAAGTGCGTACATTCTTTCCCAGCTACTTTGCCAAAAGTACTTGAAGAACATTAACTTTTTGTATTGGTTATCGGAAGAGAAAGTTTGGAAGACAAAGAAGATATGAAGCTTTCGGTTCGTGTTAGAGGAGAATGGTTTGCTGTGCCTTGCAGAGATGGGAAGAGCACCATACAGTGGCTAGGAGAGGAAGCTTTAAGGCGGTACCTGAAGTTGAAACAAACAAGTAGTCAGGTGAACGGAAGGCAAGAAGAAATATACGAAATTCGCAAGACAAAAGGGGGCGCTATCTTGGATCAGGACGACAAGATTTGTAACGTTCTGGATGACAATGACTTCGTTTCTGTTGGTAAGTAGAATATTTTCGACGATCGCAAATGTTTTCAGTCAAATAAAGCACTGACAAAAACGAGGTTGCTTACTTGTCAAAATATCACTATTCATTTCGCGATGCCTGGTATGGCCTGGTGGTTAGGACGCTAAACTCGCAATTTACAGATCGTGGATTCGTTATAATGTGGCGATCAATCTCACTATTCGATTAGAGTAACCCAAGAGTTGGCGGTGAGTATTCTTAATTCGACGACTTCCCTATCATTTCTGAATAAGGGACAGCTAGCGCAGATAGCCCTCGAGTAGCTTTACGAGAAATTTAACATATACCATTTCGCGAATTTTTCAGACATTTTAAGAAAATTAAACATAATATATAGAAAAAGTTTACAATTCACTAAAGAAGAAGAAAAGTAAAGCCATTCATCATGAAACGCTCAGAAGACTTATAATTATTGTCGTTAAAATGTGTTTTGAAACTTTATATTTAGCTTAGCAACCCTAATTATCTCAAATATCATAACAATTGGTATTACACAAGCTGTTTGTAATTATTAGAATATTATTATTATTAATATTAATATAATATTATTATTAATTATTTTTATTAGAATTAATGTGCGTGTGCTTATATATATTAGATGAGGGTACCTGTTAAGGAAAAGAAAACTGTAATAATTGACTCATTTAACAGACTAAGTACTTGTGTTTTTAACTTCAAAGCCAAAAGTATATAAAAATTGAAATGTGCTCTGCTTCAGGATGTTTTTCATCCTCCTTCTTGGGCAAAAATTCTAAAAAAAAATAGCCCAGTACATCATCGGACAGTTCCCAGTTACCGTATCAACACCCGCACGCACACACAGATATAATAAACAATCTTCATAGTAAGATATCTACACATATATATACACACACGTTATTCCTAGTAAAGAGAAATACATGCACACACATATATATATACGTGGGGAGATTACATTTAGTTCAAGGCAAAGGCTACTCAAATTCAGAGTTATGAAACACTGAATTCTATATAAGGTTGTAATCTAATCCATCTAAGAGTTCGTAACGTGTTTTAATGTCCTTAATGTTGACAAATAGTTTAGAAGTTGCCACATATCCAGAATCCTCTTATATTTAAAACTTGAGTGACAGACAGAAGTTGTGCAATGATTGTTTCTGCTTGTAATAGCCGTTATTAAAAAATATATATATATATAGCTTAAGAGCCATCAGACAAGTTTGAGAATATTAACTTAAACATTTCTCTGTACTTCGCTGTTACAGATCACAGATGAATTTACGATTACAGAAAAATATTATTTCTTTATTTTTGTTAGCTTACTGTCATTTCATTTTCAATATTTGCACCAGATCGTAAGAAATGTTCTATGTGATAATTTGGTGGTATAACAACACCTCTAACCATTACGATTAACAAATTTCCATTACGTGATACTGGTAATTCGGCGGGCATGAAACTTTGGCCTGTGGAAAAATTTTCAATATTGTAAAAGTATTGTCTGAGATTATTACGGTTTCATCCATTTCCAGTTTGTTTGTTTGTTTGTTTTTAATTATGCACAAAGCTACACAAGGGCTATCTGTGCTCTGCCCACCACGGGTATCGAAACCCGGTTTCTTGCGTTATTATTTCCAGTCTTTGAACTCTTGCGCTACAATGACAGTCTTTCATCACAGTTATCAATATCAGACTTGCACAATTCCTTACTGTATATAGAAAAGCTACTCATTGAGTGAAGATAAAAAAGTTAAAAACCAAAGCATTTGGATTTAAAAAATAATAAAAAATACGAAATTTATTAAAATGTAAATATATTTCGTAGTAGTAGGATTCTACGTTATAGAAAAACTGTGCGTTTCTCGTTTGGTTGTTTGTATTGAGTTTATTGGCGCAAAGCAACTTGATTATCTGCGCCAAACAACCGTGAAAAAGGCAAAAATAAGTAAATTACTATAAAAGTAAAAAGAAACAAGCTAAAAGCTAAACAGTGCCCGTAAAGCAGGTTAAAAATTAAATAAAATGAAACAGGCCAATGGCCCGTAAAAAGCTAAAAACTCGATCGATCTGGACTGTGCCACCATCGCGAATGACACTGTCCAACGCCAAAGGTAAACCCCAATAATAATATGTCTAAAATGATGCCGTATGACGGTATGAAAGCAAAATGTGAACAATTTTGACTTGGGTGTGCGTTTCTCAGAGTGAAACCATTCATTGTCTTTACTTCAGTAAAAACAAAAAAACAACAACAAAAAAACATATTTGATCTTCACACAGAAAGGTACGTATAAGAGCTGATCATGTTACATTAATAAGATCAAAATGGATCACCATTGATAAGTTTGTGTAGAGGACGATGTAAGAGAAGTGAGAAAAAATGGAATGTGTTGAATATTGCGAAAGTGTAGACACGTAGCAGAAGTACTGCTGCTGGTAACACGAACTCGTAACCTTTATAGTATTTTGCGACTATTTACCTACAAGTGGACTGGTGTGACATTTAGAAATTGTAACAAAAGTTATATATCTCACCTACTTAGCTTTACATGTTTATTTTTTGCCATTCACTACATATAAACCTATGAATTCTATATTAATTTACTGTGTGTGTTTTGCCCGTGAACTTCTTCCACAGCTTTGGAACTAGCAAGACCAAACATAGCCTGTAGACTGGGGTGGCTCAGGGGTGTTCTTATTTATATGGAGTAACTCCCCGTAAGGGGTACCAAGAGGGGCTAAACATGTCACCTAGACACGATGTGGGTCTAAAGGGTTGACGAAACTGATTCTAGCATCGTATTTTGTGTTTCTCGGGATCCAGGAGGCGCTATGTTTGAAACTGTACTAATACTTCCACTCATAATCTAGCGAGACCAAACGTGGAATACGTGCTCAAGCCCTGGGCAAGTGTTCTAACGGGGTTTGTTTTCGGGTACGAACCTCCTTCAGAAGATCTACAGAAATAACTGGGGATCACGAAGGAGCTTGATCGCTATATTATGACCCCTCTGTACCATGAGGGAACCTTTTAAACTCCGCAATGGAGCAATGTTATTCTATGCTAGTGTCTGTAAATGTAGGAAGAAAAAGAGACCAAACAGTTCAAAGTGGCAGTACTAACACACAATTGCTGGTTTTGTAACATACATAACGATGATATAGTAAACTAGAGAAATAAATTAGCTAGGTTAGTTACATTCGGTATAAAGATATGTGCTCTTTACACCTTTCGAAACTTTAATGGAAATACATATTGATGTTTTATCCACCAATGATTCACTAAATGCTATAATGCTTTTATCGGGAGTTTTATAAATATTTAATCAGTTTATTATTTAGCGAACAGTAAAACAAACTTTGATTAATCATATCTAACTTTGATAAAGTTTTTCATTGGCCTAATACTTACAGATGCAAATACAACACCAAAATTATATTCCATTTTATAGTCGAGATAAAAATATTGAAAATATGATTAAATTCACAGGTTTTGCAATAGTAGTTTAGGGATATGCATGATATACATTAAGAAGAGAACAACGGGGTATCATTCACTACACGTTTGAATATTTTAACCATGTTAGAATATTCTTTACATTAGTTATGTAAAGTACTATCATATTTCCAATAAAGTATCCAGTTTTAGTGAAGTCTGGTTTTTGAGAACAGATAAAAAAAATTAAAGTAGATCATATGATCCGAATCTCATTTTACATCTGTTTTTAGGTTAGTTAAGATATTTCAGTATGATTCCTTCTTAGGAAAACACCATCGCTATTACAGACTAAAATTATAATATATTTTACTTTTAAAAATCACTTTTAAGAGAGGAAAAAAATCAAAATAAGAAATAAACTAATTTAAATAAACAATTTTAACCAGTTTCACCTTTTCTGTCTTCACTTGATGAGGATTTAGGTCAATAATAGCACGTGTTAGACCGAATATAAAGTAGCCTACAGATGATTTATGAAAATATCTTGAAACTTAAGCTGATGTTAATCGAATGGAGCAAAGATACTTGCAACGTCATGAAAAATTATCAATGACAGAAATTAATACTGGTCTCATAAATCGATGGTATCATTTCTATACAAAACTGCTTCTATCAACAAATATTGAAATCTAGCTTTATATTTGTTCTGTGGAACATTTGGTTACTTAGCCTTGAGTAAGTTTTTGGACTTTGAGGTGTCCTCGTGGTCAGTCAATTAAGTTCTAGCTCATATGCTGGATAGGTTAGCGTAAAGAAAAACACAACCATGCAAAGAAAACTAATTAAACACAAAATAGGCCTAACATTTGCGACAAAAAATCACGTAAACTGCATTCCATTTACGATTTAAACGGCGAAAGCTGGCGAAGCATTTGAAACCAATAAACCTTATTACAGACTAAAATTATAATATATTTTCCTTTTAAAAATGACTTTTAAGAGAGGAAAAAAATCCAAATAAGAAATAAACATGTATCAGAGTGAATAAAATAACATTTCAGATCTATATTTTCTTTGCCACAAGTACGTGCCAAAGATGTCTTTCACTCAGTACCAAAACTCAAGTTGGAATGGAAGATGACAAACATAAGTTCTTCTGATGTAGAAAAAAAGAACATTTGCAGTTTACGTGATTTTATAATAAATCTTAGATTTATTAGTTTCCAATGATTCATCATTCTTTTGGAGTTTAACCAGTTAAACTTTGTTTAACAAAATCTGCCAGTTACTATTTTAAATATTAAACACACAGAGAGACGCACACATTTATGCAGATATTCTAATAGGTACTTAAACCATATCAAAACTGGTATACTGATCTGAATATTAACTTAAATTTGTAAATTCTGTACATTTAATTAAGTTATTGTTAATTATCTATTGCTTTAATTTAAGTGGCTATTGTTCGGGACAAACAATATTAAGAAAGGGGCAGTGTTACGACAGCGGAAGTCACGTGACCCTAGTAACACGTCATGAGATTCTCGAAGGATTTTGACTTTTCCTGGCAACTCTAGTCTGTTCTAGGCGCCCATTATTTTAGTATATAAGCCTGGCAAATAAAGTGGAGATATAACTGCAAATAGATAGAAAGATTGAAGATAGAGATAATCGAGTCAAGCGAGCAGTAAGCACCGTAAGTAAAGTGTGTGAATCGCTATGAATTATAGCGTGTGTTTATAAAAGTAGGTAAGTTTAAAGTGACTGTGGAAACTAAGTGTATTACAAAGTTTGTAACGAGAAAGAATAAACTAGTTTTATTTAAGAAAAGACTTGTATCGCTGAAGTTCCTCGGAAAGAATTTACAACGGAAATTAACAAACGAGCAGATACGTAACAATATATATATATATATATATAATGACATTATGTAAAAGAAAATACATTTTTAGCCCTCAAGTTACCATTCACCACTGATGGAGTCCATATACATCATAATATTGAGTAATTTTATGTTTCTGCCTTTTATAACACGCAGTTTAAAGAACTGATGCAATATTTTCTTTTCTACGTAAAATACACAGGAAACCACACTAATAATAAGTGAGAATGCTTGATAGCGATATTTTGGTTAATATTTTTATGTAATACTGTTTAATATGTTCTTAGAAACGAATAAAGTCATGTGTTGCATAAACAGTTTAAAAAATATGTGTCGAAAAATCCGACGGATATAGATAGGTTTCATCGATAATTCTAGATCAACTTAAAGCACTTACTGACCATTAACTACCCCTTGAAACTAAAATCTATAATCTGTTTAATAGGAATGTAATAAAAACATGTTTACCACGACTTATTTCATGGGAAAAGTTGCGATGAAAGGTTTTAATTACTGATTTGGCTGAAGTGAAGGCATAAAAAAATCTGAAGACATTTTTTGCAAAGTTAGTGTAATTTGATAGTTCTGGTGAGAAAGGTTAAGTGTCTGACTGTTCATTCTTAATTTAGTTTTATTAGTTAACTTTACACACTTATATGTCTAATTGTATTTGTTTATGATTTCCTTAGCCATCTCCCTTATGTACTAAATTATTTTATCATCTAAAGTTGACCACTGTAACATTTCGCCCAATAAAAGCACAGAGAAAACATTTAGATTTTATCAACTTCTGTAACGCTTACCAATAGCCCTCCAGTGGCACAGCGGTATGTCTGCGGACTTACAACGCTAGAAACCGGGTTTTGATACCTGTGGTGGGCAGAGCACAGATAGCCCATTGTGTAGTTTTGTGCTTAACTTCAAACAAAGAAATTTTACCAATAAGAATGAAAGTGTATATCTTCACAGAATTATCTTTTAGATGCTATTAGAAATTTGAATTTTTAATTTGGGGAATAAAAGAAGAAACCAGTAATGCTGAAAACAAATAAAAATTATTTTAAATAACTATGACTCATAATTTATAAGAAATTATTCTAGACAAAGTTTTATGACCAAATAATAACAAATTATATGAAATAGGCTTAATAATGAAACTACGTTTTTGCATAAAATATTGTTAAATTTTGTTTCTTGTTTCAATAATTGATCATTATGTGTTAATATTTATTTTAACATGTATTTTGTTTATATGTTAATATTTATTTCAACATTTATTTATAATAACTTCACAATAACAATCATTTCTAAATTTTATGTATTTACTGAACATAATTAAGTGAGACCACACGGCTATTGTATTCAATTTTTGTAATTTACATACTTATCTTAATCGTTCAGAAGCTGTCGATATATGGTTACTGTTATAATATTTCAAGTTGTGTCATATTCCGTTACTTATTACGGTATACATATAAACTGAAAATTAAAACTCGGTAAAACTTAACATTAGGTTCGTAAATATATAGCTTTGGAGGTTTAGAAACTAAATTATTACAAATTCATAATGATAATTCAACGAAGTAGGATGAAATAAGTGAAGTTATAGAATAGAATTTTTTTTTCATAAATAATTCATAGAAATTATTGTTTTTGTATACTTTGTTAGTGAACAAAACATGCGATAATCGCGCATACGAAAGCACTAATTCACAAGCTTGGATTTGTCTGATTTGTTAGTGGACAAAACGTGCGATGCTTGTCGCACATAAGAAATCATTTATAGTATATAGTTCTACACAAGCCTTATCATGATTGAAATGATTCTGCCAATCTCTTCGTTATTTGTTTATTATAAACAAAGAGAGAAATTCAAGTGAATTTGCATTTTAAGACTGTTCCAGTATTTACATATTGTTCCTGTACAATAAACTACTGGTAAAACAAAGCCACCTATACAAAATGTTAATATTTTGCAAACATGTTCCTTGGTGTTCTTTTACAGGCTGAGGCAAGCGCAGTTTAATATTTATTGTACTGGACTGAAGATCTGAGGTTTTGACGTTCACGCCCTTTTGCCATCGAAAAGAAAAATCGCACACCGCACAGAGTGGCTGTGAGTGCGTTATAAGATTAGCTGTCAGATCCTACTATTCGATCTAACAAGAGCAGCCCAACAGATGATGGTGTGTGGTATTAACTAGATTCCATTCCTATAACCTAACACTTCAAAGTTAGGGACTGCTAGAATGAATAGCCCCGAGTAGCCTTGCGCAAAATTCAACAAAGAAACAGATCTTTGGAGATAAAATATTCGGCATATTTAGACAAAAGAGCTTTTTAAAACATATGAGACTTAAGCTCCAAAATTAAATATCACTTTGAAGCAAAAGGAAACAAACAGGAGAACAAGGAAAGTTCGAAAATTATTAAAGCTTCGATTTCATATATTTTAACAGTTTATTACATTTTTTTCTTAACTGTAAAAAACTCAAAAATTAGTACTTGATATTTAGGAAAAACGGGTAATCTAAAACATTTTTTTAAATGTAAAAGCTTCAGTTGTCAGCTACGTAATTCTGGAAAATTTATCATTGAAAAGTATGAAGATGACCACATAGTATAGAATCAGATTGTCACAATTTTATATTATCTTAGGCCTATTGTATTAATGAAATAATCAGGCCTATTTCTGTGGTGGAGCTCAGCTTCATTTCCGTTCAACAACAATTTTTATGTTAAAAACAACATCACCACAAATTTCCAAATCTTCTCTTCATGTACTTACAGCGCTTCCTATCATTCTTAGCTGGAGTTTGCTGAAATATGAAAAATGTTATATTTTTGGGCTCCTGTTCCTTCTTTCTTTTTGGTTATAAAAATAGCACTGGATAATAAAAACACGAAGTATTACTTGATAAGCTATAAATAAATTATGTAAAGTAATAGAAAATTCAAAAATGCATATCTCGATAAATTACTATATTTCTAACTGTACTACAGTATTAAAAATTTTGGCTTTTTATAATGGTTTGTACACCTCCTGTCATCAAACTCGAATAGCTAAAAAAGTAAAAAACCTTTGTTGTATAGTACGTAAATAATAAGCCTTTTTAAAATGTGTACTTTTTAAATAAGCAGTATAATTGTAAAATTTATCTTACTGTTTTTATACCATATTCGTGTCTTAATAAACACTTAGAATGGTTTTGTCATACATCAAGCGTTTACCATGTTAATGCTTTGAGACATGTTCTTGAGCCGGAGTGGTCTCACGGTGCCTGACGCCAGCTTCTGAGGGAGAGTGATAGTGTGTGTACTAGACAGGCTGAAAGAGGTCTACCAGAGGATACGGGGATCGCAAACAGCCTGAATGTTCTCTTATATTTGGAGAGTTTGTTTATGAAAGACACTTAATTTCGATTGTAAAATGAATAGCATTTTTATATAGATATTTTTAGTTTTTGAAGTGTTGGGACTCCAAGTTCAGGTGCCGAAGCAGCGCTATGGCAGCACTACACTTGTGTTCTTAATATTTTGATAGCGACAAGTACCTGGACTCTTTCACAAAGAAATAAAATCTTTATTTCAGTATGAAGTAGCAAATATAAAACGAAATGGTCTAAACGAACAGAAAACTAAATGTTTAAAAGGCATTTTATTTTAACCGTTTGCTGGTAATCATTAAAAGGATACTTCCCTTATGTTCAATAATTTTCTTCTTCGCTGAAATGTTAAGTGCTTTGTAACAAAGTAAATAATACCTAAATCAGTAGAATGTTATATTTTCTTCGATTTATGTCGTATTTCAATCTCTTTATCTTGATTATATCAGTTCTAAAGACGGACCGAGCCAATCCAGGGATAAGACCGCAAGAAATATCCTATGTTCCAGAACAAATGTATCTTTTTTTTATTCTGCCACTTACAACAAACTTTATTGATTTATGATTACGAGAAAGCCTTATTGCGTTTACATTAGTAGGTCAAACTATAAAATGTAAATTTAGTTAAAAACTAAAATATCAGGCTTACGAGAAAATATATATACATACATACACACACTCATATCTGTACCACTTAGTTTTATCATAAACAATTAACGGGCTTTTAAAGAAGTGTGTAATCTACATGAATGAAAAATATTAGAATGGTGAACTTTGACTTATCAGCCGGATTTGTTGTCTTAGGATTGTAATCTATTGTATTCAACATTCATTATAAGAGAAACAGATTCTTCTTTAACAAGCCTGTAAGATGCGAGTCTATATTTGTAACCTTTCCCTCGTTTAATATCACGTTTAACTCAAACTTAAGCCCCCCCCCCCTTTAGACAGTATTCCAATACAAGTTAGTAAAATATCCATTTTAACAAGCCACGAGTTATGTATTTTAAGAAAGGTCACACATACACACATGAGTTTGTTTGTGTGTATAATCGTTCTTAAAAATTAATGTGGTTATAGCAAAACTATAAATTTTCAACATTTATTAACACTGACATCTTTGTATATCATTAGATTATGAGTCTTGTTAATAGGATCAAGTCTAATAGAGATGATTATGTACGTAAAAATACTTTAAAATGTATTTGTTTGAAACAATAGGTCAAACCAGTTAATTCAAGTTCTTAAAAACAAATTCATAAATCTATTTACGTACCTGTAATGATACCATAATAAAACTATATTTATACATACAGTTAAAGACTGTATATGTACAATTAAAGACTGTATTTATGTATAGAATTAGACTATTTATATATACAGTTTAAGACTGTATTTATTTAATGAATTACCAGATTTCATAAACACATGTTTTACATAAAAACATTTTTTTATTCAGTAAGAAGATTAATAAATTGTATTATTTTGTTATTGTTTGCAATATAAGTTAATTTTTGTTTTAGTTTTTTTTATCTATTTAATAATTTGGTTTCGGTTATAAAGACCTTGACGTCACTTAAGTCCTGGAAGATTTGAAACACTAAATGAAGTAAGTCGCATCTGTTTTTCAGTTTTCCTTTTCTATTTAAAATTTTGGTAAAACTTTGTAGTATGTTTACAGTTTGGTATAACAATAATTTTGTGATATTTTTTGTGTATGTTTACAGTGTGGTATAATTATTGTGGATAGCAATAATTTTGTGATATTTTTGTGTATGTTTACAGTGTGGTATAATTATTGTGGATAACGATAATTTTGTGATATTTTTTGTATATGTTTACAGTGTGGTATAATTATTGTAGATAACAATAATTTTGTGATATTTTTTGTATATGTTTACAGTGTGGTATAATTATTGTAGATAACAATAATTTTGTGATATTTTGTATCTACTAGGATTAGTTAATCATTGATATTAAATTTTAAGGTAATATTCAAGTAAACACTAACACAATAAAAGAAACGTATATAAATCAAAGGAAAAAAGTAGATGAATTCATTAAATATATGAATCTTAATGAATACATTTTATTACAGAATAGTCTCGAAGATTAATCATAAAACGAAAAGTGTATAAACATAGTTTGCCTTTGATGAGAAAAAAGTCTGCCTTTTTTAAACACTCGAGTTTATAGGGTTCTTATACTATATACATGTGCAATATAAGCCACTTAGAAGACTAGAACTAAGTTGAATAGTCATTTCAATATCTTCGTTGTTGTCAGTATTTTCGATCTTAATACTAATAAAACCTCACGAGGTTTAACCAACTTATGAAATTATGGGTAGTCCTGGGTTGAAACACTTAGTTAACATTAAAAATGATATAATTACCAAATTATACAAGAAAATAAAAATGTACAAATAATCGTTTTTAATTCTATACAACTTACCAATAAATGAAACATTAATTTTTATTCTAATCATTCACGTATCCATAGTAATGAAATCAAATAACACTGGCCAACAAGTCATCTCATCAGATATAATTATAGGTGGGCTAGATAGCTCTTGGGACGCTTATTCCAAATCTGATTTTGGTTTTCCTCTAGTACGTCAAGTTTTCGTGATGAGACCGATCAAATTTGAAAGGTTATTGCCTTAATTATAATTTAAGTTGTTGTACATTTCATTTTTCATAAGTACTGTATAAATTTAACCAAGTGTATGGTGTGTATGACGTTTATGGGAATGATAATGCAAATTGAATAAAGTTGTAACGTTAACTAGCCTGATGTGTGATTATTACCTAAATTGTGCTGAAATTAACACTAATCATATTTCGATAACTAGATGTGCTAGAAGAAAACCGAAACAGATTTGGAACCAGCATGCAAAACTGGTCTAGAAAAGTGTGCTTACATCTTTGACTAGAGAGAAAAAAAGTTCGATCTTATCGACCAGTGTGTAATTTAAACTAGAGATTATGACACAATTGAAATAAAACAAAACATCCCAAATGCATTGACCGTCTATCATACGTCACAAAATACAAAATATTCATTAGAGGTGAATAATACTTTACTAAAACACTAATTGATCATACTTTTGTTACAAGGTCCTTCTTTTGAATGGTTATAACCTAGGACCCGATGACCTACTACGTCTTGGAAAGGGATTTTACAAGATTCAGGTATTTTGATTAATTATCACTACTGTTAACCGTCCAATCAGTGTATGAAACAGATGAGATATTATATATGTATTTGATTTGATTCCAGTCTATAATATTTTGTTATGTCTTGATCAACTTGGGAAAGCTTCGTTTTCTGTCAGATGTTTAACACTTATCGGCAGTAGCATAGTAATTCCAACTGATCATAGTACATAAATGTTTTGAGACTGGGTAATGAAAAACTTTATTATAACTGTACAATTAACATAATAACAATAATCATTTTCTTCGTTTAATATTTTCTAGCATTGTCTAGTTTCAGTTACTTGTATTTTCAAATAAAATATTTATTTTCTCTTAAGAGTAGAAAAATTAAATACTAATGATAAGAATGATAGGTCATAGGTCAAATTCTTTCGTATAGTTTAGCGTGACTTCAATACAAATATTATTATTTTTACTCCCACAGCTTTCAAAGGAGGCCGAAGACAGAGTAATCCGATCACGTCAACTTGTAGAAACAGTTCTGAAAGAAAATAAAGGTTAGGTTATTACTAACATGGAATTAAGTCTACAGTTAACTAAGGACAGGAACTTTCTAGTTTCTCTTAACATTATTAACAGAGGGACATTATTAGCTAGGATCATCATTTAGAATATTAAATGGTAATTTTGTTATCGTAGCTGTATCAAGAAACCAGAAGCGTCTCTAGGCACTGGCACACGGGGCCCGTGCCCTGATTATATTTGACAGTGCCCCAAATCCCTAGTTGGTGTCCCAAAAACTCAGAATAGAAAATCCTGATCGATATCATACTGAAACGCCGAAAATTCCCGAGCCTATGTGCCAGAGCTCCGAATCTTTCAAAAACCTTGCGATGCCTCTACAACAAACCTTTCCTGGACAATGTTATTAAAAATATTCTAGGTTTACAGTTAGTTGAGAACTTATAAAAAATTACTGTGAATAGCACTTCGCGTTTGTTAAGTGGTTAATTTTTATAACATCTGAGAAAGAAGTATATTATAATTAATAATAATTTATTTCCGCTTAACACAAAAATTGAAGGAATAATTAAAATTAAAAACACGGTGATTGCAGTAACTTTATTATTGATATATAATGTTACACACTGCGAAATTTGAACTTGTTTGACTTAATGATTATTGTGTTTGAGAATGCAAATGTCTGAACTCACTGTGGATATCAAAGTTACTTGAAGTATACAATATCGGTAAAAAATCTCTGAATATGAGATCTCGAAACTCAAGTCTTGATCAAAGATTTTATAAGAAGCGTGAGTTTCGTTTTAAATGTTATTCCTATACCTAATGCTACAATATGAGATATATGCAGTTCATTTTGTAACATAAAAAACTGCATACTGTAGTGAATCTAAGTTTCAAATGGACAGCAACTGCCTGTTGTAGAAACCTACAAATGTAGAGGACGACGTTTCGAAAGGTCGTCCTCTACAGTTGTAGGTTTCTTCAACGGGCAGTTGCTGTCCCTTTGAAACTTAGATTCATTATGAATATTCTGCCTAAACAACCCATCAAATATTACATACTGTAGGTTTAACTGCAAGATAATGCAATAGTCGTAGTGGCCAGGCATGACGTAGTGTTTAGCATGCCCGAACTGTGAATCTGAGCTTCATGGCTCACGATGCGTTAATGCAAAAGACGCGCTCCGCACTTTAAGGTCGTGGGTGTAGTTATAAGAGTAATGGTAAAATTCTATAATTCGACCAGATAAGAGTATTCCAAGACCTAGCGGTGTATGTTTTT
>NW_013665855.1:18156-19324 GCF_000517525.1 Limulus polyphemus | reverse complement strand
TACTCTTTTACCAACGAATAGTGGGATTGACCGTCACATTATAACGCCCCCACGGCTGAAAGGGCGAGCATGTTTGGTGGTATGCGGATTCGAACCCGCGACCCTCAGATTGTGAGTCGAGCGCCTTATCCACCTGGCCATGCCGGGCACAGCGGTGTATGACTAGCAGTTCAAACATAGAAACGAATAGCTCTTGGGTAGCTTTGCTTGAAAGGTCTAATAATCAATTATGTTGATAATTCGCCAAAATTAACTAGATTTCTTTTATCTATTTTCAAACAGAAAGCTGCACAATGTGCTCTCTGTGTTGTGCTCACCAGAGGGATCAAACCCAGAAATGTAGCGTTATAAGTCCTTAAGCTTACCGTTGAGCCACCGGTGGACTAAATAGTTGTAAATAGTTTTGCTAAATTAAAACAACTGTGAAAAATAAGTTAACAGTTATATAAAAAAAAATATAATAGATCAAGCCTATTCAATCGCCGTTTCGTAGTAAATGTTCTACAGTCATCATGATAATGTATTTTAAATTAATAATTGTTTTTTCGTTTTTACTGTTGTTGTTGTTGGACTAGTTCTGTAGATTAATAAGTAAATCTAAAATTCTCTATTTTCAGTGGCGTATGGTGTAAACACAGGATTCGGAAAATTTGCCACTAAGATCATTAGTGACGATAAGCTTGTGTAAGTTTTTTATTGTTAGTATTAGAATTTCAAATGGCCTGAAATTGAGTTAACTGATAAATTTAAATTTAGTAGTTAAGTAAAAGCCGATATATAGTCAGTTTGTAATATTTGCCGACAAGATTGATACACAGTTTTCTTTCTTAACACAAACAATACAACTTACAATAAGAATTATTACAGACAATGATTTATAAACAAAAGTTTCACAAACTTACAAACAATATAAAGTCTTTCTTTCTAGTCTGGAACTTCTTCGACATCTTATAGATGGTTCACGATGAGCGCGTTAATTACGAGTTGATGTAAGTACGATTCACTTAACGGGAAGCTACCTAGCTTTGTCCTTAACTGATCACACGCCGATTTTTTCACCGGTGACGTTAGGTAATGTTTTCGTAAAAATACTAATGTCCGATGAGAAGTTAAGTAATTTGTAATATTCGAACTTTATAAAGGTTTCTGGTCAAATATCTGAAGGTTT
>NW_013665855.1:12251-17156 GCF_000517525.1 Limulus polyphemus | reverse complement strand
CAATACATAATTATCAGTGTAAGCTATGTATGTTTACTAAATATAAATTTAACCTAAACAAACGTTGATATTAAAATAAATATATAATAACAAATTCGTTACATTATATTCATTTAAATCTGTTTAGATAACAATAATAAATTCAATTCAGATTCAATATGTTCAGAACATTTGATTGGAGCATTCAACAATAGACTTAGTTGAATAAATCTGACAAATTCACTTTGCCTTTTGTGACTTGAAAATATAATATTTGCAGAAGCTTATTGCCTTAACCTACTCGTGTTTTATTGTATCGTTTGATGTATTGCAATAGCTACAAAATAAATATGTTTCATTGTTTAACTTTTCTAAAATCAAGATCTCATCCATGTCCCTAAATAACTCTTCTCATGTGTCCTTTATAGTGATTTGCCAATAAAAGTTTACTTTTATCAAGCCCTCGGGTAACATGGAGATTCGAACCTTAACAGTGTTGTAATTTTTCATACTAACCAAAAGGAAATAGCCCAGCCTATTCTTGGGTTTACTATGTGTCACCGAGTTAAAACAGTTTTGAATAATTCTACCCTTGATCAGGAGCAAAACGAGGCATTTAACTGTAGTAAACTATAGTTTGTGTCTTAAGTAATGATCTTTATTCAACATAATAACTAATATCAATGTATCTGAAGATTTTTCCACAATTGTTTTATCCCAGTGACACGTTGCATGTCCAAAAATACACGTTTCTTGCTGACAAACGTGTGTTGTGCTCGTCATTAGAAATATATCATATTTTCAAAGCGGTATGATTTCTCAAAAATAAAAAGAATTAAGTGGCAATATAAATATTATTTGTTTTCGACTTTAAGTATCGTACTTTAAAAAGAAATCACGACAGTATCACCATTACGTTCGATAATTAAATACTATGCAAATCGTGAGATATTAACGTTTATCTTTAGTGTTTATTACGTGGAATCATTTGCACGTACTATTCTGTTTATGATTATAACGAACTTCCAGATTTATTTCGAGTTTTTCTCCCGTATTTAAGCAGTAATAACTGATGGATCAGGTCTTCTAAGTATATTGAAAATACATTCATAAATTTTCGGCAGTGCACCATTTTCTTTTGTCCCAAATCCAAAATCATTGTGGTATGTTCAATAAATTTGGTGTTGGTGCTTTAAATCCGGTATTGAAATATATCTTAGATTAGTGTTAGCGAACTAATTCAGGGTGTAAGGAATAGCATGTCTTATTAATTTACTTCCCTTCTGTTGCCAAATAGGCTTTATGTATTTTGTCAGTAAAGCCTAACTAATCTTTTCATATAAAACGTAAGAAATGTACGTTTTTTATATTATAACTTATAAACCTAATCTTAACGCCCAGTGAACCTAACAAATTAATTAGTAACACTCATTATCAAATATTGTATCATATCTATGAATGTGGTCCTTGTTATTGAGATTTGACGAAACAAACTATATTAGTTTTATAGCATGTTTCTGTGAAGAAAAAGATTAATTCGTAGTCAGCTATATAGAATATTTTATACCTAATCGTATAAATAGGAATTTCATGTGCATTGTACTTTAAATACCGCAGGTCTTGTCTGGTATCACCTTAAGGACAACTTTATCTTTTCACTGCAGATACGTCACTGTATCAATGCCTACATGTTTTTGGTAATTCACCAGTGATTGTATCCATAGTCAATATTATGATTCAAAGCTATAAAATTTTTGCTTTGCCTAAGTAATAACTATATTATAATGAGTAATTTACGTTAAATTCCGTACTTCTAGGAAGGGTGGTAAATAAATTAGAGAAGAGGGGAGACCTAGAGAACAAATATTACAAGTCTTATTCTAGAATAAAATCGAGAATTGTTTTAAATATTTCTTCATAAAATTAACAACTTAAAACTTATATAATATCAAAATCTTCTTTCTTAGCTATGTTTTGATGCAAAGTATATTCGTACAGCATGATAAAAAAGTATTTTAATTAAATTTCGAATGTAACTTTCGAAAAAAGTCGTGACATGCGCACTTTGACCTGTTTGTTCGCTGAGGGTTAATATATTAACAGCTGATCTACGTCACCAAAACTGAGTTTATGTCATGCTTTGCTAGCTGATTTTGATCACTGATACGCATTTATGATTATGGTTTCACTCGCATGAACATATACAGCATTTTTCCTTTCAGAATTGAATATAATTATCGGCTTATTTGTGTTATCAATGTGTTGAATACACACACTCGTATAGCATAACACACAACACATTAAATAGATTTGGTTACAACGAGATTAGTCAGTTAGTAAAGCATGACATTGATTTGCTGTTTATGGTCTAAGTCTGGCGATTATAGATGACTTTTACTTTTGCTGAGGATATAAAGTTGGTAAATCATCTTATCAATTTGGTTTTGATTACCTATGTCAGCTACTAATATAAGAAGTAGGCTTGGTGTTAATGATTTAACGTGAATCATATAATCATACGTGTGTGTCAGGGATCAAAATCAGCTGGTAAAGCATGACATTGATTTGCTGTTTGGGATCTAAGTCTGGCGATAATACATGACTCTTACTTTTATTGAGGTTATTAAATTAGTAAGGTATGTTACAGATTTAGTTTAGATTATCTATGTCAGCTGTTATACAAGAAATAGGCTTGGTGTTAATGATTTGACAGGAATTGGTAAACCATTGACAGATATTTTACTTTTTTTCAGGGAGCTTCAAGAAAACCTTGTCCGTTCACATGCTGCAGGTAATCGTATTAATAGATTTATACAAATCGTTTACGTTTTTATGATTGAAGTTTTCTTCCATAATTTTATTTCTCTGCGAATTATAAATTAGTTATTTGTGGATAATAATAAAACGAACAACAGCTTCAAGAGAAATCGAATATTTTTATAGTGTTGAAATTGACCAGTCTAGAAACATCGATAAACAAACTTAATTTCTTATTACGAAGTATCGTGCAAAAATTTTGATAAAGCAATGTGTTTGGTGATACATAACAAATATTTAATTTCAACATGTGGACTTGGCTGTTCAGAAGACCGAACATCTGTTGTGCGACAAATTTCACGTGTTGTTTTTTTTTTTTACGAGAATTATTTAGTTTTTATATTCTAGATAGATCGGTACAAGCAGTCAGCGTTAAAAAACTCACTTCAGTTTCGGAGAAAGGAGCTTGAACTTTTGCTACAATAATTATTACGTTATTATTCGTTTGACTAACGATGGGGCTTTGCAACATGCATGAAATATCATGACAGCGTATCAAGGACCCAACAGAAGACAGAATACATTTAGAAATAAATGTTACTAACTGTGTTAATGTAATAAAGTGAAATAGAGATGCGAAAATTTTAGATTAAAAAACAACAACAATAAACATCGTTGGATGATCTTTATTTTCTTAGGAGTTGGACATCCTCTTACTCCAGAAAGAACTCGGATGCTGCTCGCTCTTAGAATTAATGTCCTGGCTAAAGGTTACAGTGGAATTTCTCTTGAAACGTTACAGCAGTTAGTAGATGCATTCAATGGTACGTATCTATATTTCGTATGCATAGTAAATGAATCTACTTCTCTAAATATAAAACCACGATACTCGCTTCAGTTTATTTAGTTCCATTTGTAATTGGTGCTGTTACTACACTTTGTATGGCATATGACATCATTAGCAAGTTTGAGTCAGTGATAATTCGCAGAGATGCATTTGATGAATATAAACACAATATAATACACCAATAAACACAGTAGAATGACGTTCACTTGCAACAATATAATACACCCAATACACACAGAAGAATGAAGTTCACTTGCAACAATATAAAACACCCAATACACACAGTAGAATGACGTTCACTTGCAACAATATAATACACCCAATAAACACAGTAGAATGACGTTCACTTGCAACAATATAATACACCCAATAAACACAGTAGAATGACGTTCACTTGCAACAATATAATACACCAATAAACACAGTAGAATGACGTTCACTTGCAACAATATAAAACACCCAATACACACAGTAGAATGACGTTGACTTGCAACAATATAATACACCAATACACATAGTAGAATGACGTTCACTTGCAACAATATAATGCACCCAATAAAACAGAAGAATAGTGTTCACTTCCAACAATAAGTCAAAAGTCTCTCAGAAAAACTTATGAAGTCAACAAAATATTTGTTTCCTTAAATAAACCCCATTTTCCTCTCTCTTTGGCTGATACAACAAGGCCCGAGCGTGTCCTTGCGATTAACATTCCATGCTGTGAAGTAAAATATTCAATGTTCGAGACGCGTTACCACTGAATGCGCCTGCACTTTCAGCTGTGCAAAGGGGAAAATTTCATAATTCTGACAATTAAGTCGTCATTCGGTTAAGAGTAGTCGCATAGGCGGCTGGTAGCGTTAACTGGTTGTTATCTCACTGGTAAGCTGTTCTAAGCTAGGGATGGATAACCCTGAAACTTAAGGATATCTGACTTTACCGTTTAGCCTATATGTTGCTTGAGAAGCGGTTCAGGTTGAAACTATTAAATACTTGATGCAACAACAAGTTGCATGACATCAAATGATAACTAGAGACCCTTTGGCCCATCTAAATAGTCCTATCCACCAAATTACCCCCCCTCTCCCCAAAACAAACAAACAAACAAACAAACACCACCACCACCACCAACAATAACAACAACAAAAAAAAACCTCAAAGCCAGCCCTTATAAACCAAATATTTATCAAGCTTAAACTTTCTTAAACTAACCGCATCCACCACATCCGAAGGTAATCCGTACCAGAAGCCAATAGCCTTGTTAGAATAATAAAACTGTACTGATCTGAGATGACTTCTTACCGGCCAAATATGTATTTGTA
>NW_013665855.1:0-11392 GCF_000517525.1 Limulus polyphemus | reverse complement strand
CTTAAACTTTCTTAAACTAACCGCATCCACCACATCCGAAGGTAATCCGTACCAGAAGCCAATAGCCTTGTTAGAATAATAAAACTGTCTGATCTGAGATGACTTCTTACCGGCCAAATATGTATTTGTATTCCCTAGTTTTCCCATTCTCGCCATTAAATAAGAAAAAATATGATGCATCAAACTATCAAATCCCTTAACAATCATACACACCCCAATCAGATCACCTCTAACTCTGAACTTGTTTTCTTTTGAAAAAAAAAAAAAGGAAGAGATCTTAACCCAGCCTAATATGGTAACATTTCCATCCCAGGTATCATTCTAGTAGGTCTCCTCTGAACCTTTTTCAACAATTCAATGTCCTTTCTGAGGTAAGGAGCCAAAGGCTGAACACAGCACTCAAAATGTGGACTAAACAATGACCTATACAGTGACATTATCACCTCTTTAGAAATCTAAAGAGGTTATAATGTCATTGAAATCTATTCAGTATTTCTGTAGTTACAACTTAAAATCCTATTTGCCCTGGCACTAGCAATAACACATTGCTTGGATGGCTCAAGAGACTGAACAACTAGAACACCAACATCTTTTTCTTCAATAGTATTGTTAAGATTATTATCATTAAAATTATACTCATAATTCAAATCGATATCCCACATGCATTAGCTGCATTTATTATAATTAAGTCATTGCCATTTATTCGTCAAACTCGACATATAATTCATGTCTTTTTGTAAGGCAATAGCATCCTCCTCACAGCGAACAAAACACAAAACTTTAATTTCAGCAACAAATCTATTGACCATTCCTTCATCTATGTCATTAATGTACATCACAAAGATCAAAGATCCTAACGATGAGCACCGAGATACCCAACTCGTGACATTAATCCAGTTTGACTAAACTCCATTTATAACAACCCTCTGCTTTTTCCATCTAGCCAGTTTTTTATCCAATGAGCCACCCTATCCTCCACACCTATAGAGATAACTTTTTTTTAAACAAACCTCCTATAAATGGCACCTTGTCAAATGCTTTCTGAAAATCCAGATATACCACAATCACACCTGTACCCTCATCTACATAAGCAGTAACCTCTTCAAAGAATGTCAGAAGATTAGTAAGGCAACATTTTCCATTAGTCAAGCCATGCTGACTATCCAACAATGCCCTCCAGTGGCACAGCGGTACGTCTGTGGACTTACAACGCTAGAAACCGGGCTTCGATACCCGTCGTGGGCCGAACACAGATAGTCCATCGTGTAGCTTTGTGCTTAACTACAAACAAACAAACTATTAAACAAAATTTTAAACTTTGTTAAATGACTTTGCAAAACATCTTTCATCACACTTTCAAAAATATTTACTACTACTGATGTAAGACTAATAGGCCTATATGAAATGCCATGATTTGCCACTATACAAGTTTTGAACTTTCAATCAACTGTTATAACTGTGGCGGTTGAGCGTATTCGTGCATGGCGCCAAGTGGGCGCTACTTACTGGTTGTCTTCCTTCTAGTCAGTAGTTCTAAATTAGGGATGGTTATTGACGAATCTTGGTGTCTCCGACCTGGCTGTTTAGCCCGTATATCATACAAGATGCTTTTGAGGTTGAAAATACCCAATACAAAAATATCGGAAGAACTAAGAGACAAAGATATCATCAGTCCAACACCTAAGCTCATCAGGTAAGCTGTACCTGCAACAGCCATTCTGCAATGCTATTTGTTTGCAATCTTAACAATAAAGTTAAGGTACTTTCCATTTTAACACCGTATTAATACTGCTAATGTATTAAAATTTTTATTTTGATGAAAATCCATGGAATTTTATGATAATTGTTGCGTATATATATATAAAATTGTTAGTTCTTATTTTTCAGCGTCCTGTTTGTCATGGGTACCAGAAAAAGGAACTGTTGGAGCCAGCGGTGACTTAGCTCCTCTGGCCCATCTGGCCCTGGGATTGATAGGAGAAGGGAAGATGTGGAGTCCAGAAAGTGGTTGGGGAGAGGCTAAATATGTACGTACAATTTCTTCTTTCTGTAGTTGGTCCGGCATGGCCAGGTGGTTAGGGAGATCGACTCGCAATCTGAGGGTTGTGGGTTCGAATCTCCGTCACACCAAACATGCTCGCCCTTTCAGCCGTGGGGGGCGTTATAATGTGATGGTCAATCCGATTATCCGTTGGTAAAAGAGTAGCCCAAGAGTTGGTGGTGGGTGGTGAAGACTAGCTGCCTTCCCTCTAGTTTTACACCCCTAAATTAGGGACGGCTAGCGCAGATAGCCCTCGTGTAGTTTTGCGCGAAATTCAAAACAAACCAAACTTTCTGTAGTTATTTATTTATTACTATCTAAAAACAACAAACTTTCAGCTTTACAAGAGAAACATTACCAACGTTTCCGATGTTTTTGCGTGCATAGACTTTGTTATATTTTACTTTTGTGCCCACACTCGTATGAGAAAACATATAGATGAAACATTAATCTATAATAACAACTTCACCAGTCAAACTTTCTTCTCCAAAGACTCGAGTCTACCCGATTGTGTTTTTACTCAGATCATTTTAGAGAATTAAGTGTTTAGTTATGTTTTCTTCTTAAGAATGATTTGTTAGTTAGAATACACTATAGTTCATTTATTGGGCGAGTATTAATTTTCCTTTGTTGAACACGACACTTTCTTTACATCCTTGCTGTCTTTCGGGATCTTGCTTATGTATCTTTCACATGTCTGTCATGTCAAATCGTCCTTTCTCTGTCTTAAACCTCTTTTCGTATTACCGAAACCTCTAAATGGTATCAATAATTTCTTATTTGGTTACATTTTGTACAATTCTTTCTGTGTAAAAAGAAGTTCCCAAGCAGTCCATATTACACTCTTTTTTTTAGTTTGTCTTTAAGGATGCTGTTGCTAATACTGTATAATACTCTTATTCTTCGGATGAAAACCGATTTTTTATTTCTAAATGTAATTTCTCTTTTTCGCGATAGGTGTATAGATCATATTATATTAATCCATCTTTTAAGCAAATGAAATGTTCCTGTTTCTATTCTATTTTATAAAAAATCATATCTATTACCGTGATCACTAATATAACCAACATGTATTATAGGCTATTGCTTTTAGAAACATCTTGGTGTTATTGTATAACTTTTGTACGAATGTAACGTTGACAAAACACAGAATACTGAAATTGTTTGGCCATAAAATTATATTAGTGTAAGAAATTTCAATAACCAGTAAATTTATCACAGCTGCTTTTATGCATGAACTTCCTTGTAGTTATCTTTAAAAATCTTATATGTAATCTTATATGTCATCTTTTATGGCATAAAAGTCGCTAAATAAAATATGAACATATTTTTTTTTTTCTTTTTAGAGAAAACACTATTTGGACCCAAATTACACAAAATTAGCCGTACTAGAAATACACGAGTTATTTCTTTTCTTTGCTTCAAATTGTTTTTTTTTTTTTTCTTGGTGTCAATATCTTTGAATACAGTCAATAATTTTTTTATTCTTAATAAAATCATTATTTCTTTGTAGGTCTTGGAGTCACATAACCTGAAGCCAATATTTCTAAAGCCAAAAGAGGTAAGAATACTGACAAAAAAAAAAGATTAACTAAATTACAGAATTAAACTAAGTATGTTAATCACATAAAATCACTTATAATATCACTGTACGCAGAGAAGCAACAGAACCGGTGTCATATATATATATATACGTTTTAGTTAGTGTCTTAAGATGTTTAGCATATACTCAAACGAGCTAGAACGTTCCTCCATTTTGTAAAGTGAGCCATAAGAATTTAGAAACTTTAAAAAGTCGTGCTTGTGTGGGACTCTTTAATAAAGGTAACTACTTTAAAAAGTCGCGCTTGTTTGGGACTCTTTAATAAAGGTAACTACTTTAAAAAGTCGTGCTTGTTTGGGGCTCTTTAGTAAAGGTAACTACTTTAAAGGTCGTGCTTGTTTGAGACTCTCTAGTAAAGGTAACTACTTTAAAGGTCGTGCTTGTTTGGGACTCTCTAGTAAAGGTAACTACTTTAAAGGTCGTGCTTGTTTGAGGCTCTCTAGTAAAGGTAACTACTTTAAAGGTCGTGCTTGTTTGGGACTCTCTAGTAAAGGTAACTACTTTAAAAAGTCGTGCTTGTTTGGGACTCTCTAGTAAAAGTAACTACTTTAAAAAGTCGTGCTTGTTTGGGACTCTCTAGTAAAAGTAACTACTTTAAAAAGTCGTGCTTGTTTGGAACTCTCTAGTAAAGGTAACTACTTTAAAGGTCGTGCTTGTTTGGAACACTCTAGTAAAAGTAACTACTTTAAAAAGTCGTGCTTGTTTGGGACTCTCTAGTAAAAATAACCACTTTAAAAAGTCGTGCTTGTTTGGGACTCTCTAGTAAAAGTAACTACTTTAAAAAGTCGTGCTTGTTTGGGACTTTAGTAAAAGTAACTGATCAGTTATTTATATAAATCATTTTGCGATCTTGAGAAATATCTTCTTCAGGCCAGTGATTGCACAGACTGGACCAAAGTAGATACTGAACCTCAGCTATCTTACTTATTTCGAAACACTAGTTGTTGGACAGCTTCGGGTTGTATTTATTCATTAGTACTCTAATCATAGACTCTATGCTCTTAACACCGACTTGGTGTGCTATACACGAAGATGATACTGCATTTATGGACTTTGTACTCTAAACAGTGACTTGCTCTAATCATCGGCTTCTTGCTCCAACTTCGAAGCTGTTACTCTAATCCTGGACTTGATGTTCGAGAAATGAACTTGTGTTCTAATCACAAAACTGATTTACTGAGCACCGATTTGAGATTATAATACTGACCTTATGCTTTAATCACAAAATTATTGCTCTAGTCAGACTACATGGACTTGATTCGATTTGGTGCTCTAATTACGAAATTGATGCTTTAAATATGGGCTTAGTGCTCCTATTTAGTGCTCTAATTACGAACATCGTTCTCCAATAACTGACATAATGTTCTGAACGTGGACTTGATACTTTAATACGGATTTGATGCTCTAATCACAAACTTCTTACTTTGATTATGGACGTGATGTTCTGAAGACGCAGTTGATCCTGACACAACGGATTTGGTACTCAAAGCAGGTTTTTTAAGTTAAGTTATTTAACTACAGTTTATAACGAAATTACTCATGTACTTTCAAATTATTGCAGGGTATAGCTTTGCTGAATGGTACACAGTTAATTACATCAATAGGAGCAGAGGGTAAGTCATCAATCTAGTAAAAATAAACTTATTATCATGGATTTTTTAAATTTTAATTTGATATTCACATATCTAACTTAATTTAACTGAATGGCAGTTACAAGCCACTGTGTCCAATAAACTAACGTCACTGCCAGAAATACTAGTGTTTATTTTAATGTAGATCTCCACATGGACTTAATTTCTTTAGTACAATTTTGATATAAAAGAAAGTAACAGGAATTTAATAGTAAATAAGTTTGCCCACGGCAACAAATTAAAAAAATTACAATTTTCAATCCCGTTCATAAATAATTGTTATAAGTTATATTTTTAAAAATGCGTTTCAGCCGTAGAAAGAGCGATGATTATTGCCCGTCAAGCCGACGTGGTAGCAGCTTTGTCAGTGGAAGTGTTAAAGGGGACCACAAGAGCTTTCGACAAAGGTAGTAATCTTGAACACAAACTTAGATAGTTCAGTTATTTAGTGGTAATCTATAGATTATGAGACATATCCCAATTCAATATATCTGGATAAGCAACCTTTCTTTAAACGGTATAGTTTATAAAATTTTAAGGAAATTATTTCACAATCACATTATAAATTATAGATTTAAAATTACTTGCTCCAGATATTAATATTCAAAAGAATATCATAAATAAAATGTATGTTTAGGCCGTTATAAGTACTAATTATTTTTAATATTTTAATACAAGACGAAGAACCAACACTCAGATTGATCTGCTAAGCCTCACCAGACGTATACATATTTTTAAAAGATGTTTCATGTTGCAAAGTGAACTTAAGAAGGAAGTTAAACGTGCTTAAACTCTAAAGATTTTTGATTAAATATGAATAAAGTTGCTTAAGATGTCATTCTTATTTTTGTTGGTAACATTAGGACAGAAAGTACATCGTTTGGTATTTGAAATGTATATTCCGATAAATATGTTAATAAAACTAAAATGTGACAGGACTGAGAACATTTTAAATTTTATAATTCAAATCTTTACATATTGCTAATTTTAGCATCGGTATGGTTCTTAGGTGACTTAACTAGATTATCAACAGACGATTATCTACGATTTAAGTTAGCTTGGGCAGTGAAACAGTTATTAATAACGGATACAAACAGCCGACAAAACATTCGCTTAAACTAGAAATACTAATTGACAAATGTTATTATATATTTCAAATAATATTTTTTTTGGCTTTTCTAATGCCGATAAGTTGAATTAATATTTATGAGGTTACGAACAAAACTAGTAAATTGAGTAGTAATTTAAAAACTAAACTTTAGCAAGCAGTAATTAATAACTAGCATCAAATGCATATTTGATGCATTTATATTAACTCTACATACTTATTAGTTTGCGGAATGTTATGTTTAATAAGTTTAAGGTCCTTTCTTTGGAGTTTTACTGTTGTATCAAATTATTCAAGGACACAAGTAACAATTAGTTTGCTTTTGTTAAAAAAAATGTAATAAAGAGTATACTTGGAAGAAACATAAGTTAAAGTTAATTTTCTTCCACAAAATTTCCAAGACTAACATTCAAAAGGTTTATTGTAGTTCTAATTCGTTTTTACTTACCAGGTAAGTTTTCTAGGATACTCATGTCATGGCCATGACATTGTCTTAATAACGATTATCATGAAATGTCAATTATCTCATGTTCTTCGTCATATATTACAAATGTTTAAAAGAATTGAAAGCCATAAGTTTTTTTTTCTTCCCTTCAGAAATACAAAAGATTCGACCTCACCGCGGTCAAATTATTGTAGCTCGACGACTGAGGGCGCTTTTGCATTCCAATACTCATCCTTCAGAAATAGCAGGTATATAAATGGAGCTTTGATTATTTCAACATGTTATGTGTTGAAAAGTATGAAAAAGAAATAAAAACAACTAAGTTTGACGATAATATAGGTTTCGTATTTACTGAATAATTAGAGCATATATTTTCAAAATTGAAAATGTGACATTTTCTTTAAGAATTGTACGTGCTGTCATCAATGTTTTACATAGAGCTTATTCGAGAAGGTGGTAACGTCAAGAAGCTATCTGTAAACAAATAACTATATCAAGACCTAGTTTTCCTCGATTTAAAACTTTGATTTTCCTTTTCTTTTGCTTGAGGTATAATATATAAAGTTTATAAATGCTATTATCTTGATAATTCATATCACTGTACAGATTTTGAAACGCTCTTCATTCTATTTAGAGAGCCATAGGTTCTGTAATCGAGTGCAAGACGCATACACGCTACGGTGCTGCCCTCAAGTGCACGGTATTGTCAACGACACCATTGAATTTGTGCGTCACATCATCACCACGGAAATGAATAGTGCTACAGACAATCCTGTATCTTTTGGTTTTGGTACAATTAGTTGAGATTACTTTTAAAATATTGAAAGACAGTTGTTTCAAAATGCTCAATGAATATATATATTTTTGTTCAATGTCGGAAACGAAAATACGTTCCACAAATATACACTTTGCGCCATGTTGAGCTCCAATAAAGTAAAACTAAAACTCCGAGTATCCGGACAAGTCTTTCTTCATGCTCCACAATCACTGGATCAGTGTAATATTACAAATGTTCAAAATGCCTACCACCGCTATCAATAAAAGTATGACAACAGAATAAATATGTTCCGTATTTTTTTTTATCAGGAATGCCCATAGTTTATCGTGTACAACGATGTTTGCAGTGAACTTTTACTGAAGGTTCCAAAACTGCTGTGGAGATTTCCAGTGGCGTAACTACCAAATATACCCCCCCTCCCCTCATATAATAAGTAGTTAGGCCGGTCTCCTACATTTATTTCCCTATAAATGTAGCTACGATTCTGTCTGATTGATATCTTAACAGAATAGTGCAACCACCTTCTAGTTCAACCAAATTAAGTTGTATGTCACTCCCCTTGTCAGCAATTTAAGTTTCTCAGACCCTTTGCACCCTCCCACTACAAACGTGGGTAGAGAGAAGAAAATACAATACAGCAATACAGTACAATGATAGGAGAACCTGTTGGAACGATGCTGTACGCATCTACATTTGCATGAGATTTTGTTAATTGAAAAGTGTATCCAACTACATTACTAAACATACATTTCATACTTGATATGGCTGGTTGACTTCTACAGCAAACCTAGTCACGAAAGGGGTACCTCCCCCCTTCAAAGTCGCTCTGTCAGCTGTTAGGCCGTTATCGTGTAACGCTCAATCCCACTCTACGTTGGCAAAATCGTAGCCCAAGAGTTGGCGGTGAGTGGTGTTGACTAACTGCATTCCATCTAGCCTATCAATGATAAATTAGGGAAAGCTAGCGCAGATAGCTCTCGTGTAGCTTTGCGCGAAATTCGAAGTCCTAATTTAGCTACTGTAAGTGCGTGTATTTAAGATCTTTACAAACACGTAAGCCATTTACAGTATGCTACAGTAAACCGTCATATATTCTATGCGCATTTTATAACGTTGTACACTATACTGAAAATAAAAAAGAAGTAATGGAAGTAATGGTTTATAAGCGCATTTCAACAGAACGAAGTAAGATTTACTCACACAGGTAATATAGCAGGCTTTGCATGCTCGGAGAGGAAGGTTCAAAGAAATAGTAGTATTGTAACTTAGTTTTCTGTAAACTGGAGTGTGTAATTCTGTTTGAAAAGAAAAGAATGGTGGGTCAATGTTAAGTAAAGATCCGAGGCTCAAATCCCCAAGGTGGACAGAGAACAGATAGTCCATTCTGTAACTTTGCGATTAAAAGACAATAGCAACAACAAAGGCGATATTGAAAAAAAAAGGTGGAAACTGTTGAAATATGAGAATTTTATTGTTTAGGTTTTTTGTATCGTTGGTGTTGGAACCACAGTGTCTCAGCGGTAAGCTTAAGGGCTTATAATGCTAGAAATTGGGGTTTGGTACCCGCGGCGGCCACAGCGCAGATACACCATTGAGTAGCCTTGCCCTTAAACACAAACAAGACAAACAGAAATATCTAATTTAACAGCAAAGCATCCAGAGATGCAAGCTAAAAAAAGCAGTTCTACCAAGTAATACTGAGACAGGTTATCAATTTTAGTCAAAGTTTTTTAGGTTACTCGATTCTAAAATATCCCACATATTTGGAACAGTTTTCAAATGAACATTATTTTTTTGTTAATGCCCATTAGTCATATTTCCTCCAATGTAAAAACTATAGTATTGATTTAGTGAAACAGTTAGTGTTTAACTGTTAAGTTCTGATGGAAGCAGTAGCACAAATAGAATATAGTAATGTTATAAAGGTTAAGAGTTTTACCTACTCAACAATGGTGTGAGAAAATTGTATATCCAGAAGTTCCATTACGAAGGGATATGTACACTAGAACAAGGTTTCTGGATATGTACACTAGAACAAGGTTTCTGGATCTGTACACTAGAACAAGGTTTCTGGATATGTACACTAGAACAAGGTTTCTGGATATGTACACTAGAACAAGGTTTCTGGATCTGTACACTAGAACAAGGTTTCTCAAACTTTTTGCACCTTAAGACTCGCATATGCATAGCTGGAGTAACCGGGGGAGCACTGGGGCACCAAATTTTGACCCAGTAGCGAAGTGCCACTTTGAATGAGGAAAAGGAGACTTGTGTATAACTATCAAGGAAATTCGCTTTTTTGAAATCAAGTCACGGTTAACATAGCAAATAAGGTTCCCCCAGTCGAACATGGGGCATTCATAAACAAGTGGAATTATATTTGAACCATAACAGCTTACAAGTAAGAACAAAACACGTCAATGGGGTTGGGTGTGAGAGCAACCAGGCTCAGCACAGTGTTAGTTGCCTCGTGTCCTTTGAGAAAAATGTAGGTGTTTCGTTCTTAAAGAATGTGAGAAATATACTTACCAACTATTTGTAGGATAAGGTAATCATAATTTGTAAACCAGGAATTCTAACAAAAAACAAAAGTTATACCTCTACTCACTAATTCCAGATGAAGACAGTATTGGAGAAGCTTGTTGTATAACTGACAGTTGTATTTCTCTGATTGGCTTTATCGTTTTAGAATTTTAGTGTTATAAAAAGTACAATCAAATAACAGAAACATGTTCTGTGACAGTGTCAAGGCTATAGCTATGGCGACTGACTGCACCAGTGTCGTCACATAACGGCTCTATACTTAAGCTAATTAAACTGGCTGAACCTTTGTTTCTAATGCATTTATACTGTATATTTAAATAATAAATATAAGAAATGAAATTTAATGGAATTTTGAGGGGGGGGGGGAGGACAAAATTTCTAATCTATGGGCTGTTTGCGGAAATTAGGAACATTGTAAGTTTTTTATATATATATGGCTGCAGGTTTTTTTTACAATAGGTGTCTGTGACTTTATGGAGATAAATTCGAACAATAAACAAAACAGCACACTATTCACTTGTTTAAAAATATATTCAAAACAAGTCTAATGTGTACAAAAACTAGTTACATTATTGGTTATCACAGTTGTATCCAGAGCTTTAAATTGTCTCCTTTGCATCAAAGTCCACACAGGCGGGTTCAATTACTTTAGAACACCCTTTGATAAGACAAATTCTTCTTTATCTCTATTGTTACAATACCACTGTGAAATCACTTTAGATATCGTCCATTATTATGGCTAAACTAACAATTACATAGTCCAACTTCAATCTCACTAATTTAACTTTTTCTAACATACTTTACGCGCACAGAATAATCTAGAAATCTCTAGCCCTCTAGAAGCAACAATATTACATGTAACTAGAAAAACTTAGAAGCTTCGAGTAAGATGACGTCAACAATATTACTAAAGCCTGCATACACAACGTACGACTCGTACCGAATTACATAATGAAACTTGTCACAGCTATCACTTTTAAAATAATTAACTTTTAATACTCTTGTAATAAAAACTAAATAATCATTAAATATTAAATCACTAAATAAGAACTCTTAAACTAAACACTTGTATATCCAACAGACATGTGATAATCTTATTCTAAGAGGGAAGTAAGATCTATAGTTTTCCAAACCTAAAAATCTCACAGTAAAGGAAAATTAAGAACAAGAAAACGATAAAGTATAATACGATTTTCCTTAGCTTATTTCAGTTGGTATTTTCTGACCGAGGCGAAATTATTT
>NW_013665854.1:763611-798681 GCF_000517525.1 Limulus polyphemus | reverse complement strand
TATCTAGTAAGAACTAGAATATTCGCCAAAGTACAGGATAATTGAAGAAAGGAGAGAGCGTGAGAATCACATGATCTCGATGACGCAACAATATTGTTTACTACCATGAGATGTCATAGATATTCAAAAATGAATTGTTAAATGCTGCTGGGTATTTTGTCATAAATATAAAACTATTATTTATGCTAAAGTTTCAAGACCTCTTTTTCACCTCTTCCCCTCAGTGGCTCAGCTGTAAGTCCGCATGGTTACGACGCTAAAAATCGGGATTCAATACCCTCGGTAAGCAAAGTGCAGTTTACCTACTGCGTAACTTTGTGCTTAACCACACCAACCATTCTTTTGTTTTGTATCGAAGTGTTTAAATGTTTTTTGTGATGCAAATGCACAACATACAAAAGGTGACTACTCAAAAAATATCTACTGATCTCATGTACACCCTACGTCAGCGTTTCTCAAATGTGAGACGCGCCCCCAAAAAGGGCGCAAATGATCTCTTAGGAGGGGGAGAGAGCGATCAGGGTAGAGTCAATAGTGCAATAAAGGTAAAATTACGTGTTTTAATATATTTTTCACTAATGAACATAATGAGTAATTATTAAAACACATACAGCATTTTAATGTGTATCCTGTATTATATTTCGCCACTTAATTAACTTTTTCTCTCATTGAAAAAGGAGGGGCGCGCGCAAGAAACCATATTTATTAAAGGGGGGTATAGATGGCAAAAGTTTGGGAAACGCTGCCCCACTTATCGGCCAGTGAAATCATGACTTGCTTAGTAGAGCTAAAAGCATGGTTACACATTAGAAATTACATTGTCCAATAAAACTGATACATTTTTGTTATCATGGAATCAATAATATTTTGTCACAAATGCGGTGTTGTTTATAAAACTCACAGCGAAATAATGCTAGCCAGACATCATTCAGTTAATCCGAAAAATACGGGTGAAATGTATGCCATGTGAGTTAGGACCTACTAGGAGAAGGCATACATCAGGACCACGTAATGGTGAAGAAGGTGCCAATCATATCAAATGTAATCAACAGTTCTATTATTCTAAACCCCACGAACCCGATTATCTCCAATCATACGACAGTGAATATGACAGAAGAGATTCAAGCTATGATTCTCATCTACATTCCACTCCTGGTGCTTACCCAAGCAAATTAGATTGTGCAAGCTCTAAGGGTTCCAGACTGAACATCTTGTGAATGGGAACAAGCATGCCAAATACGTTATGTGCTCAGCTGATTGTTGTACAACTTGAAGCATTAACCCAAACATTTGTTATATATGGTATTGTAATCGACACTGGAGACCATTGCGGAAAGTTTCCTGGATAGAAAGCAGTTAATATCTAACTCGTACTAGATGATAGATGCAAAGATATAATACCACATCAATTGTAACACAACAGATAAGATTGATTTTTGGAGAAACACATACAGAAAAAAAAGTGGTCAGGTGGAATGATAGTTTTGACAGGTCTTAGAAACCCAGTGTTTGGTCATTACTTTAATCTGATTGGACTGATCAAACCTCAGTGAGATGATTTATCTTCCAGCATTTCAGTTTTGACGAATACCTATGAAAAACCTTTACAAATTCATTTGGGGAGGTTCTCCTCGTTAAACCCTGTACTGGGTTATCCAGTTTGGGGTTTGGAAGATACTTTATTTGTAAAGGTAACACTGCATTTGGGTGTGTTATATTTTGGTAAGTAATGTTTTCTCTGTATCTTGGATTTGGACATATCAACTGCCAAAAAATGAGAGACATCACACCAAATTCGTTCTCTTGCACGAGGTATCTTGGTGGATGGATGCAACGATGGTGCCATCCTAGTTTTAAAAGGCTGATTTGTGAACATACAGAAAAGTACCAACCATTCATTCTAGATACGAAATTAGTGTCCACAAGCAGGGGCCACTTGTTAAATTAATGATGGTCGTATCCACTGATGAGTACATTGTGTAAATCCATGGTCCATATTTTGTTGGGCCAAATAATGATGTTGCATTTACTCATAACATATTCTGAAAGGATGTTGATATCAGTTGCTCTTGGATACAACCACATGGCATGATTATTATGGATAGAGGTGTATTGAATTTTGTTCACGAACTGGGTATAAAAATCCATATGCCTCTCTTACTGTAAGATGAGTGTAACCAGCATCCTACAGAGGAATCCGATTTCTTGAAGCTTGCCACAAAAGTGTGTTAAGTGTTAGAATATAAACGATAGCATAAAAGAATGGAAGTTACTGGACATAGCATATATTAACATGTAGATTCATTTGAGAGGATTATGTGAGACTCAGCAGAGCTCTTAGCAATTGATACTGGTGTACTCTCATGCAAAACATTGAAGCTGGTTGTACTGTTGCAAAGCCTATACTGGTCCTGGAGAGATAACCCAACATTCTCCAGCAGGGAAGGATCGATGTGAAAGAAGACTTAAGCAGGTGATGCGACTTTGAATTTTCTACAGCAGTCTGAATAATGTCTGCGGTTTATGCCACTAGATGTATACCAACTGAAGTAGGTGGTATCATGCACATAAGAACATCAATATGAGGATGGACTATATAATGTGTAGATCAGCAGTGAAAACAATGGTCTTCGCTGTGCTAAGTTGCAGTTCTGTCAAGATTAAAGTAAGGTCTTCTCTTTCTGGAATCCGTTTGACAGTCAGTTTGTTTGTTTGAAATTAAGCACAAAGCTACACAATGAAACCTGGTTTCTAGCGTTGTAAGTCCGCAGACAGTAATGTAGTTTTTGAATTCAAATGGCACAATGAACACATACTTACAAGACCTTTTTCCATCCCTGAAAGTGTTCAGGATGCTGCAACAACTGCTGATGACACTTTTGATGAATTGGACGGTGACTAAAGGTGGAATGGGAACATAAAGTGTAAATGATGTCTGAAACGTGACAAGTTTTTGGGTGAGTTACGGAGAAGATTAAAATTGAATTTTTGTTTATTTTTATGGTTTTCAACATTGCTGGGATAAGATTAATATAATATATGTAAATAAAGAAATTAGAAGAGTGGGCAAGATTCCCATTTATAAACTCTTTTAGCTCTAAATTTGCAAGATACTAATATATGTGGATAATTATCCAACTTCAAATACAATAAAAAAATAGGTTAGTTTAACCTAGAAATAACTCGGATTATTAGTCTGAAGAGCAGTGTCAGTCAATTTGTTTGTTTGAAGTTAAGCTTGTAAGTCCGCAGACATTCCGCTGTGCCACTGGGGGGCAGTCAAATTGAGTTACTTGGATACAAGAAGGTTTCAGGCACAATTTATCATACATTTTGTATACAGGAAATTTACAACTTGTAAAATAATTTAATAATTAATCACATAAAAACAGGTAGGTGTAACAAATTTACTTACAGAGTAATTTTTTTCATTGTTTTTAACCTCTAGTATATTGGAAATCGTATTACAGAATAAAGTGAACTGGGGATTATAAATTAATAAGCGCACCTCTGGTGAATTATTTTATCTTCTCATTGCTGACCTAATAGTATAATTTTTGCAATAAACATAACAATATAATACTTTTAGCCGAAACTGAGAATTACTGGGCTTTATTTCATTAACGTTTACAAATGCTAGTGGCTTTGGTGAAAAGTGAAGATTTTTATTGCAATTGAAGTAGTAAATCTGTGTATATTTCTTGTGCTTTTCTCAAGATCACCGAGTAAAGAAATAAACAATTTCTTTGATCATGAAAGTTCAGTTTTTAGTACTCCTGGTGCGAAGCTACTGAAGTTTTATGGGCATATATATATATATCTTTATATTTCAGGAAGTACAGTGGCGTCAAATGTAAGGAGTCGTCGTGGAAAAACATTACCGTTCAATTCTTCAATTAATTTAAGCACTATTCTGTTCAAAATACACAAAATGTATTTAAATAATTATCGCAGTTAGACGTGGTAAAGACAAATGATCTTAACATGACTGTTTTATTACGAGAGCTATCAGAAAAGTTGTTTTCAACTTTGACGCAAATATGATTTAAGGCATTCAGTATATTGAAACTTACACCATTGTCCCTTTAAATCTGAATTAGCGCCCTCTTCGGAATATAGAGGTGATTATTTGTAAACTTTACTATCAGTGATACCTCATTAAATGTTATTAAAAAATACAACAAAATATACAAGGTTGTAATTATTTTTTAGATTGTTTTCTCAACTAACCCTAGCCAATGCGTACGTGAAAAAAAAACTGAGTGTTTCGATGTATTAGAAGAGATTTTTTGGTGGCAATGATATCTAATCTATTGCTTTCATGGTTAATTACTGTGATATCTTCCATCTCACTGAATTCCCTCGGAACAGTCAGTTAGGGTCAGCTAACTGGAGATTCGAAGGATATCAAGTTATGGAGTGTGTGTGTGTGTATTTATCTGATCTCTAACTGAGTTTGTCAGGAAGAGAGAGAGTCGAATCACGGAAGGTGTACAAGAACAATCTTTATAATTAACTAATAACAACAAAAAACACAGTCACAAAAAAGGGCAAGTGTGCCTGTTGTGGTTGTGTTGGACTAGCAAGAGGGACAGAAAGGAAGCGAAACCTTAGTAATATCTCTCTTGCCCCTACCCCATCTGTAAGATAAACTAAAATTAAGTGAAACTGCAAAATGAAAATAAAACCAAAGTTAAAAATATTCAAAAACAAGAAATTGTAAGATAGCAACTAAACTTAAACAATGTTAAATCTTACAAAAAACTCTAATGAAAAATTATGTGAAAATCTTAACAAAACCTGTAAGTCTACTAAAAGTTTTGAAGCAAGACAAATCTCAGCAAAATCTGCCCATCAAGAGAAAACCTAGCTTTAATACAAGAAAATAGAGTAACAAATCAAGCCAGGTTTGCACACGAAAACCCTTCTGCACGTGCCCTTTGTTCACTCATGTTCGATAAGAGGGGTAGGGATTAGCCTCCGCGCCATTACCCAATTTGCTGACAGAGAAGACGCGCTTATCTTTCTAGCTAACTAACTAACTGGCAGTTATTTGATGAAAATCAATTATTTCTTTAAAAATAATTAATCATGAGGGGTGCTTGAAGATTAAACAATCTTCCTTCGCCTCGCACAAGGCTTATGAATTTGAAATTAGCACAAGAGTTAGGCTTATATAGACTGATTGAATTTATGATTATATGTCTGTTACAGAATTAACTAACTAACCTGATAAAAGAAAACTGAGGATTCACTATCATTCTTATAATGCTTCCAGAACTAAAAGTATGGGGAATATTTGTGGTACTGCACAGATTCAAATCCGATTCTCCAGTTACGAAACCTAGAGTTCTACCATAAGGCCATCCTGCTCCCCCAGATATCATAAACTAAACGCAATAACCTAGCATATCAATACGTCTTTATTCATACAGTTTTACCCCCAACATTTTCCCACAGGTCAAGGGTTTGGAAACGCATTCAAGTTTAGCGGATATGATTTAATAGTTATTTGGCACTATGTAGACAATTTATGTATTAATATATAACTTTTAAAATATCTTAGTAGTATCTTATAATTGAACAATAAAAATACATTGTTTAAATAAAATTGAGTACTAGCTTGTAAACAAATTACGTTTATTTTCGAACATTAGCGCATAGCTACACAAAGGTAGTCGATCCTAGTTTTGAACTGATAGGCTAGAGGAAATGAAGCTAGTTAATAGCATCCACGGCTCCAAATTTTACGTCAATGGGACTCGAACCATGGACCCTCAGATTTACATTTCAGCACCTAACTACTAGGCCGAACTCAGCTCATTTCTTTCCATAAAATTATAAATCACGTTTACACAATCCACTTTCTACAACTTTGATGTTTTAGATGGTCAATAATAACGATTTTCTTTATTACTTTCAGCACCAAATTTCTTGGTCCTTTGTTAAGTTCTTTTGTTTATGTTGAATTTCGCGCGAGGGCTATCTGCGCTAGCCGTCCCTGATTTAGCAATGTAAGACTAGAGGGAAGGCAGCTAGTCATCACCACCCACCGCCAAATCTTGGGCTAATCGTTTACCAACGAATAGTGGGATTGACTGTCACATTATAACACCCTCACGGCTGAAAGGGTGAGCAAGTTTGGTGTGACGGGGATTCGAACTCGCGACCCTCAGATTGCGATTCGAGCGCCCTAACCACCTGGCCATGCCGGGCCGTTCTCGTAAGAAAAAATTAAACATCTCAAATAATAGCAATATCTTTTATTTATTACACTTTTTCATGACGAGGTACTAGACTGTACAGTGAACTAAAATCTCAATATAAAAATTCTACAATGCACATAATGCGTCACCAAACACTTTTCATGATAACACGTTTGATTACATTTAAAAATTATTTTTAAATTTAGGAGCGGTGTTTTCGATTTGTAGGTTATCGTTTATTTTAACAGTTTAAATAAAGTAACTTGCTTAAAAATTAAGAATGATTTGTTCTTTTAAAATGCCATCAAAAATCTCATTTTTTTCATCCTGTTTTTGTCTCTAACTTCCGTGTGTTATATTGATTAACGTTGCTTATACCAATGTATTACACATAGTTCATGTGATTTTGATTGTTACAACAACATATTTTACAATTAAGTAATTTATCTTTAGTAAAATATTTATATTTCTGCGAAAAAATTTAACAAATGATTGCACTTTTATCATGAATATATTTATAGTGATGTCACGTTCTTACATCCAATTACGCTGTAAATCACTATGACTATACTCGTTTTTTAATATATATAGCGTTTTATATGAAAGTTAACTATACAGGTTGAGCTGATACAAAGCAGGTAGTTAACAGTGTTTTATGACAAATATATATTTTAAATAAAATTAGGCTGTGAACCTGAAGTACTTCCGACTCTACTCGACTAACAAGTAATTCCAAGAACTTATTAGCGAAACCAAGGAAAAATATGTAATAATATGCCACCCACACTATATCTGCCATATCCAGTGTCGACGAAGCCTTTTGGTCAATACCAGAGCTCATCAGGCCAGCTGGAATAAACCTTATGTAGTAGATCTAGGTGTACATCACAAAAACGGCATGATGAATAAGAACAGTGGTGCTCGCCATTGTTGTGAAATAAAATGACTTACAGAATTTAATTCACAGCTTGTCATTCGTATTTGGTAAAGCTTAGCAGTTTGTACATCGGAGATAATTCTGTTCGATTGTTATGTTACGAATCATTCGTAATTTTAATGTGGCGTTGTATAGGCGCCTAACACATAGGGCAGAAGGGGCATCTGCTACCCACGTTTTCAATGTTAGTGTACACATGTTATTATTAATAACTATGCTAGGCTGACTTAACTATTTTTTTGTCCCCACTACAATCCAACAAAGTTAGTCAATTATGTGGCATTACGCTTAATGAGATCAATGATATGCTCATAAATTTGATAAACAGTGTACTCTGTACGTCTTGTTGAGTGGTAAATTGGCTAAAAGGCAATATACATATTTCATTAATGTTATTAAAAAAAGTAACGAACGCAGCGTGACTGCAATCTTACTGAAAGTATTATTTAAACAGCCTCATGGACTGGCAGAAGCTGCGAATACTCAATAAGCTGTGTTGCTTTAAATAAATAGTAAATTATTTATTGAATATAAAATGAATTCAGTCTTGCTGATTGCGCTTCCTGGCGTCGAACGCATATAACTACGTAAAGCCTGCCATTGAAAGTTGCTCTGTTAATTTTTTATATTTATATCTTTCCTGGAATACTCGTCTTAAAGGCAGGCATTGAGTATTCTGTATAGCAATAATAAGTAATGTTGATGAAAACAAGAATTCTAAGTGAAATAGTTTAGTTTATTACCAAGTTGTGATAATAAGATTTACTTGCGTTGTTTTACCAAAATGTCAGACTTAAAAAGGGGTTATTAAAAAAAAGTTTGTGTTCAATAAGTTTTAGTTTCATTACAGAAAAGTTGATAGTTCTTATGAAATGATATCAGTGGCGACAAACACACCGTAAGAATAGAACGAACTCCAAACGTATACTTTTTAAGACTCATAACATAGGTAAATTAATAGGTAGAATTATATAGGGACTTTTCTCTACGTTAAAATCATTTTGTTTTATTTGTGAGTTTTCGCCCGGAAGCTCGCAAGTAGAAGAAAAGTATCCTAACGCAGAGAACAACAGTCCATGTGTAATTCTACATACAAATTTATATCTTATTGTTTCCGCTCAGAAATTTCCAACAATTAAGTGAGGGAACGTTTTTAAGAGTTATTACTGCATGACGATTGAGAATGGGTAATCAAGTTTGGTTTTATGAACATGAAGCTTTTACAGAACAAGCGTGACTATTATTTTGTACTTTTGGAATTACGAAACTTCTTGTAAAAATCTAGTAGTAAATAAGGTTGAAACAGCTCCATGAACTAATCACTTTTAGTGTGCAAAAAAAAACAAAACAATAAGAGAATATCTTTTAAACGGCCAGTTTTTTCTTAAAACTTCAATCCAACCAACTGAAATGTTAAGCAATTAAAACCCGTGGGTTCAAAGAGCCTCCTGAAAATCAATAACCTTTTAAAACAAATTTTTATCACTTCGAAAATATTCTTACTCACTCCATTGATATGAGTGTTTGAGAAATATTAATATGATTGAATTACAAAATCCCTTTAAAAGTATCAGGAAGAATGAAAGTAAACAAAACGTAACAAATGCACTTACTATATATATGTATTTCGTGTGAGATCTTGTAAAATAAGAGCGATATCTAGATATATATGTATCATCAACATCTACATTTATAACATTGTACAGGAAATCTGCCATTTACATCAAGTATAACAAATACAAATTATTAATAATTAATATGGGCATCAATTTGCTATAAAATTAGGAATATAATACACGAGTATAAAATATAGTGAAAACATTAACCTGCAAAATATTATAAATGTACATATTCGATTGACACTTGTAAAACGTTGACCAATCAAATCAAAGTATATAACTTGTATAAACGTAAATACAGTACACCAATGACAACTCAAATAGTATGCACTTGACTACAAAATAAATATTTTTTTGTAAAAAATAAAATTTGTTAAAGCATTAAAATACCCATATTGTCGTTACACTGTTATTTCTAAAATATATATATATATTTTTCAATGTATATATATCGATCTAAAGGCACGGGCGCAATGCTTAGAAAAAGTGCTCTTTTGAGAAATTATGGACTATCTCTTGAATGACGCTCTTAACAAACAGTTCACATAACATTTCGCTGGGGGTCATTTAAAATTAACTGTGATTAAGTTAACCTAGATGTGGGACTGACATTATCATTTAAAGATTGAGTTCAGGTGTTTTAACTAATCACTTAATTTGCGTCCGTGCCTTTAAAGTACACAATGAATTGATTAACAATGGAAATCACCTTCAATATCACAATAATAAACGAGTGCCACTGGTTTGAAAAAAGACCCGTTGTACGTATGGAAAGAAAAAGAAAATTAAGAGGTTAATTAGTGATTACTCAACAGACATTTGACAATTCCTAATGCAGTTACAAGTTTTGATGAAGTGAGCCAAGACATTTGAAATGTTAATCACCACTGATGCAAAAAAAAAACAACAAAAAAAACTAATAAACATTCGTCACCAATTCTTATTTGTATCCAAAATTGTTTCTTTGTTATTAAGCACAAAGCTACACAATGGGCTGGTTATCTGTGGTGTGTCCACTGAGAGTATCAAAACCAGATTTTTGGTGTTATAAGCACCCAGGATTACTGTTAAGCCACCTCTCAGAAAATATAGCAAAAGCAGTATTTTTTGTTGTGAAAAAGTTGTTAAGTTTAGTTACTTCTTTTAGAATTTGTTTCCTTCATACAGGATCAAATTTTCAAGTTAAATTTACCATTTCCTAAATTGTTAATAATTTCTTAAGAATAGAAATGGTTAAGAGAGTAATGTAGTTCAAATCCTACTTAAATTATCAAGTTACTGATAACCATCTTAATGAGTATTTCACAGTTCCTACAGAATGCAGCTTCTCTTCGAAGTTTGAACACAGCGATTGATGTACAAATTTTTGTATTATTTCTGATTGATTGTTTGTTTGTTTGTTTTGAATTTTGCACAAAGCTACACGAGGGCTATCTGCGCTAGCCGTCCCTAATTTAGCAGTGTAAGACTAGAGGGAAGGCAGCTAGTCATCACCACCCACTGCCAACTCTTGTGCTACTCTTTTACCAATGAATAGTGAGATTGACCGTCACATTATAACGCCTCCACGGCTGAAAGGGCGAGCATGTTTGGTGGGACTGGGATTCAAACCCGCGACTCGCAGACTGCGAGTCGAGCTCCTTAACCACCTGGCCATGCCGGGCTATTTCTGATTGAAACATTGCTTTTATGTTTCCATATAAATTACTCAGAACAACAGTGAAACGTCTTTGCTAATATTAATTTTGTTTTTTTTAAGTGCAACAGGTAATTTTTTGCTCAATAAATTCAGCACTTAAAAATGTAAGATATTTTCCCCTTTTGCGAAATAGGAATTTCTATATGAAAAAAAACAAAATATAGAAGCTTGGAATCTTCATTTCATGAAAAAACTAAAGAAACTAATTTCTGCAGTAATACATTTTAATATAGAATATGTGAAATATCCATTAAAAAGATGTGAATTTAGTATTGGCATTCAAAACATAAATTTTCTATTTTAAAATTAAAAGAATTTCAAAGTCATTATAATTTTTTTTATTTTACAACAGTAAGTTTCTCTTTAATGAAACAGTTGATTGCATCGTATATAAATGATATAATGATAAATAAACTTAATATAAGAATTCCCTTGCTACATGTAATAATACACATAAATGCAAGCAGCAAACTTTGAGCACTTTAAACTTTACACCACTTTGTTTAGTCAAGTTTTAACATTTTAAAACTTTTCTTTGAAGTAACATCATCCCAGATACAATAAACAAAAATTTGTGTAAACAGAGCATGCATTTTGCAAGATCATCTAAGAATTTGGTATTATTTACAAAATTTTAAAGCTAACTTCATGCCTGTTGAAAACACTCAGTAACTAAGAGGAAACTTTTATAAATTAACTGACTCTGGACTTTAGTAACTACTCAAAGTTTAGATAACAAAAAACCTACATAAACTTTGAAGTTCACTAAAACACCTTTTTTTATTGCACTGCAGTTTGTAGAAAATTTCATCTTTGTGGAAACATTGTTAAATACTAATGAATCTTATTCTACAAAAAAAGTCATGAGATGATTTACAAGAACAGAATATCACCTTGAATAGCTTCTTCTTTAAAGCAACTTGTGGAGAAGGATGACAAAATACACTTATTAAATGGCACTGACTGGAACCCAAACTAAAACTGAATTAAAACGTATATATTAGAGATGTACACATTATTATTCATCACATTCTCCTTGTCCATACATGTCGGCTAATTTGGAAAATCGTGGTCCCCAGTCTGTAAGATAATCAAAATCTTGTTCATTGTCCTCAACAGTGGAGGCTAGAGAGCTCAATGAGCCAGCAGAACTCGTACTTCCTTCGTACGCATAGTTCCTTAGATCATCATACGGTGGACCACTAGGATCCATGTCTGCCTTTTGGAGTCTATCAGATAATTCTTCTTCTACTGAGAAAGGATATTCGCCATTACGAACTGGTGGTAGTTGTTCTAAACAAAATAACATATTTTACTTAAATGAATTTGAAAAGTATTTCAAAGGAAAAAACTAAAGGTAAAAGAAAGGCTACTTACATTTTATTAATGATTTTCACATAATATAATTCAATATGATATAATATAATTCTTTATTAGTGACACGTACATGATAGGTGCACCATAAATTAAATTTTTAATGTGGAAATATCACTGAAATAAACGTGCTGTTTAAAGATTTTTTAAGTTTCCTAAGAGCAACTAGTGGAACATTTAATGCAATCTCTTGTAAAACTAATTATAAACTCCAAAATAGTGCAGTCCAGTTTATAGAGAATGACCATAAAAACCATATTAAAACATATTTAAACAAATAGAAATTCCAAAACTTCCATAAAATTCAAAGGAGAGAGTGTCAACTAATATACTTAAGAATATTTGATTTAAAATGTTTTGAATATAACAGTCAAACTTGTTTTTATATTGTAAATGTTTTTCTTAGACTTTATAGCTTTTTTTGGCATACAGCATATAATGTCTTCAGTTCACCTACACCAAAAATAAAAAAGCAGTAGAAAGATAAAATGGGCAAAATTAAAAACACAATATTTAACTAATTACACATATTTTATGCTTGTGAAACTTAATATAGAAATCCTTTGATGATATTGTTAAATAAAAAAACCAACAAATGTTGACAATCTAGTGCAGGATATTTTATTCAATTTGTATATGGGAAATTAATTTTGTAATACTTAATAGTGTTTCAGATTCTTCCAATAGATGTCACTCAAGTGAAATATGACTTTAAAATTACAAAAAAAAATCTTGAAAGTTTTTGTTTTCTGGTATCAGTTAAACATTTTATTAGTTTGAATCAAATTGTTGAATCATAACTACTCTTATGTGTGGAGTTACGAATAGCCTAAATTTCTTAAGCTAATTGAATCTTCTGATGAATTTTTTGAATTATGGCTGAACTTATCATTAACAGTAAAGCTACATAACCAAATGATGATTGAAATATCATCATTATCATTATAAATTTACTTCAGTATTGGATATTAGGTATTCTTAGTCAGTTTGTTATACAGGATTGTCTTCATTAAGTTCTGATCTACGTAGTTAGATTACATTTGATGAAAAATTCATAACAGTATTATATGATCTCATATATGCTAGTACAGCATTATTCTTAATACTGGTATTAAATAGGAAAAAGAATAATATCATTCTACAATATACTACGGAAACAAATAAACAGATGGGTATATTCTTAACAATCACACAGGGCATAAGTCATAGTAAACTTCACGTAATAAATATATATGTGAATATCACTAATGTAGAATTGTTTGATTACAAAATTCTTTGTGCTCATAATCTTTCATAATGTATAGTTGATTAAATTTTGAGCTTTATATGTGATGTGGGTCTCATGTGGATTCGGGTCCAAATCTGACAAGGTATGGAGAAGGGGGGGCAGTATAATTAAATAAATATAATCTTGTTAATTTAATCTGTAAATTTAAAACTACTGTTGAACTCACTGCATAATTTAAACTAAAGATACACAATATAAAGTGTATGGTTAGATTGGTTGCTTATTTCATAAACAGCAACAAGTATCTCGGAGAGTATAGATGTTCTGCATAAGTGAAACTAAGACCACTTTGGGTTTGAATCACTGATTATTTTTATCAGTGAAATACTTCAACTAACTAAGATGCTGGGTCTATGAATGTTTGTAATCTCAACTATTACTTCACAGCATTTAGAAAACTTCAGTAAAAAAAATTACAATAAATGGATTCTGGGCTTTACTTAAGTGAAACTGAGATTGGCAGTACTGATAGATTTGGTAGCTTTAGTTGGTTAAAACATATGCAAGGTAAGCAGAGTCAGGAATTTAAATTCAACTTGGTTTTCATTTTCACTTCAAAAATTTTCTATCCTCATTAAATGATGTGTGTGCCTCTCAAAAATGTTAGGCAGTAGATCTGTGTTTATCAGAAAGAAATATTTCAACTCTTACAATTCACAATCTTGAAAAAGAAACATTTAAACATCTACAATGCTCTTGAAAACTTCATTAAAAACCTTACAATTAAGATATTTAATTCTAGTGATTTACCATTAAAATTTACTGAACAATATTTGTTCTCTAATCTAAGTATTTAATGTTTTTAGCTGTCTTCATAATTTTCTTAGATTTAAAAAAGTAGATATGTCAAAAGCACCAAATATGAAACCCTAACATAGTTTCAGGCATATAAAATTATAATGTAAACTCAAAGTTTATCTTTTCTCTTACTAAAACTTGTTATAATAACTTTAATACTTATATAGAGTAACTAGTGAAATTTTAACATGGAACACACTGTATGACAAACCTTTAACAGGTGTATCCTTATAATTTAAATCTCAATTATATTTCCTGAGCTCACAAGATTTTACAATAGATTTTTAATAGTTGGATGTTTATTTTACCTTCAAATGATCAAGGAGCTGTATGCCCCAAATGTATTTTACTACTTTTGGGCATGACATCTGGCAGATGGAAGTTAGATTATGTTGAACTCACTATACATAGTGCTTTGTATTTGACTGATAAAGGAACCTAAATCTCTTAGGTTAATGGGGCGGTCAAGATCAGACTTTCGAAAGTTCAAAGTAGAAAGTAAGAATGCGACTAAAGGTATGCATCAATAGGTAAGCTGTCACTTATCATTAGACATGATGAACATATTTCAGCCTACCACTGAATGTTTCTTTAATCCCACAGTGGTGTTTGGTGCTTTTACTGTTATTTAAAGGGTGTAAATTTCCAAACTGTATTAGATATTTATTGTTTCTACAAAAAATATACATCTGATATGAAAGAAATGTGGCTATCACTTACTCTTAATAGAAAAAAATACTTTAACTGGGTGGCATTACAAAAAAAATAAGGCTGCATATAACAAAGTAGTCATTGGGGTGCTCTGTTATGATTTTAAAGTGAAAAAAAACTGTTCTATGAAACACTGTTTTTTTACCTTTTTTTGTTTTTTATCTTTCTGTGTTTGGATCATGTGAGGCACAGTGACAAGAGAGACATCTGGTGGTGTGTTGTTGGAGTCAACTGGAACCTTCAATATGTTCCTATTAAAGCCAATCATGTCCTCCTCACCTCCTCCCTCATCAGCGTAAGTGACAACGTTCTCTCGGGTGTCATCTCTTATGTATGAATTAACTTTTTCTTTTGGTTTATGATTCTTATTGTACACCACAATGATGAGTACTAAAACTAAAAGAAGAAACTTCCCATTAAACCATGGGTCAACTTAACACCATTCCCCTTCTTAATTCCCAAGTGTATAAACATGTTCTACATGTTAGAACCAAGAGTAAGAAAAAAGCAGAATATTTGTTAATTCTTTAGAAAGACAAGTTTTAGTAGTTTCTAGTTTAAAAATTAATATCCCAAAAGTAAAAAATGTTCAAGCAATTTTAAAATTTGATTTCAAACTCATTATATCATTTATGGCTAACTCTGACAAAACAAAAATCTCAACAAGATTGAAAATTTCCAATTTAAAATTACAAATCTTCATGTAAAGAATCAAGTTAAATAAATGTTAAATGTACAGATATAGTTTCTAATGACTTGAGAACCAATAACATTTGCAGATTAGTAAAGAAAATGCTAACCTAAAATGAACAATAAGCAGACCAAAATGGCTGCTAAGGCACCCATGCTAAGTTTAATGGTATTGGCTTCCACAAGTATTTGACAGTTAACACCAATGTATCCATCAGAGCATAAACAGTAGTAACCTTCTCCAGCTGGTAGATCCACACAGCTTCCACCATTAAAGCAAGGACCAAAGACACATTCATCTGCATCAGTGCAATTATGTCCATCTGGGGTTTTTACAAAGCCATCGGGACATCTGTAATTCAAGATTAATGTCATTCAGTATTGAAATTATGTGATAAGTCATAGAAAGTTGGCATAATTGTAATGAATTTTGAGTTAACATATAAATAAATGGTGGAAAAAATAATAGACTTTATATTTAGCATGGAAGAGTATCTTGGAAAATTTGAAACTTGTTTATGAATAGTATTAGAAAATAAAATGAAACAATTATACATGATTTTAGACCCTTTGTGGACTCACCTTTTTTCTCTATATATATACATTTGAAGCTTATAAGGTCATAATTGACCATGACACCAAGTTACATGTTTTTCTGAAGACTCATTTATCTAAAATTCTGAATTTTAAAATTGAGATTGTTACCATTATATAACTTATGAATATATATATTTAAATACAAATCCACACATATACAAACATTTCATATTTGTCCTTAAACTGTGATACTTATTGAAGAAAAGTACAATTTCAGAGCACTGTAACTAATGAAGCCCAAATATAAACAAAAGTATACTGGAAGCTTTTTATCCAAGGTTGAGGGAACTAAGGGTGCAATACAACCCACGCTTAACTTATAGGAGTGCTGCACACGAGTGGTTACTACCATGCATAGGAATTTAGATTTTTTTCATTGATTTTTTAATTATCTCCACTACAAAAATTGTTCTAGCATTAATATTTTTATCAATGAATTTTATCCACAAAGACATTACAATTTTGTGAAAACAAACTAGTGATTGGTAGGAAAATTAATATTTTAATTATTGAGTACTTAACTTTAAAGCAATTGTCTAGGTTGTGTGGAAACTGCCATAACTGAGTCTAACCGAACTCTTGAAAAAACAGCAAAATAAAAAAGTATAATTTCATGTTATCTTAATTATAATAAACTTCACATAAAAGTAACACAGTGTGGATGTTCATAAAATGCACTTTTCACGAATACATATTCACACTTAATGAAACCAAAATACTTTCATACACAGGTATATAAACTCTACATATGAATATCAAGGGATTTGAAGAAATACTGTACCTGCATTCATGAAGAAGCCACATATCCTTGCAAAAAAAGGAGGTGGACAGATAACTCCTTTACAGGGGTAGTTAGATGGACATCCTTGGATCAAGTTATTCCACTCTATTACTGCTGCATTCTCAGAGCCATTTTCCATTGGTAGGAAACGTTTGTCTAATCGAATATCACTGATACAACCTAGACAATACAAGACAAATAGGGGTAAATGAATATTCTTCTTCTGTTAATCACAAAATCTTAATTTTGCTGAAAAAATGTAATCACACTGTATGATTAAAACTAAAAAAATGGCTTGTACAGCTTTTTTACACAAACTAGAAATAACTAAATCAATACATTAAAAGCATCATTGAAAAGTATGTCCAAAAAATTTGTAAGGAAACATTTTTGATATCAAAACTAAGGACAATATTTACATACTCAAGATACAAAATTGTGCCTATAGAGGTCAGAATAATGTAACATTGACTTTAAGAGTTACATTTAATACTATCAATGAATGAATACGGATTGAAGTAACACAGAATTTAAGATTCATACTGGATGGACCTATATATTTGCACAAAATGTTTATGACTGATCATAAACTGAAGTTAACACTAAATTCTAGATTCACATAAATTGGATCTAAAAATATTAGAAACACATTTTTTGAAAATCAAATGCATGCGTGCATATCCTTTCTAAGTAAAATATGTTTGATTGATAGGGGTTTATAAAAAGAAGAATCCATTATTTTCCACAAGTGTTTTATGTTGTTACTAAATACGTTGAATCCTAATGTTATGTCTATTTATTAAAGCAAGGACTAAACTGATCTTATCTACTTCTAAGGCATCAATGTTTTATTCTTAAAATCAATTAGAACATAGTAGATTGTTGGATATTTTAAAACTATATATATATGTATATACTATAAGCACACAGAAATACTTTAGAAATGCTTATTTTGCAAAAGAATGCAACTGGCTTAATATTTTAATATTAATTATATATTGGGTTGAAAAACACTATGATTTCTGTGACATTTGAAAAAACTCTTTTTCAGTAAATATTTTTTCTATCATCAGCAAAACAGAACAAAAAATACAAAAAACATACCTTCCTCAAAGTCACTGTCCACTAATGTAACTCCTGGACCAACATACTGAACTTCACCACCAGCAACCACATTCTGCTTTTCAATTTCCATTTCTTGATGTTGTTTATGATAATCTAATAGTTCATTGTAACGACGGCCACCTCCCCCATCGAGTGTGATACTAGCAGTACTGCCATGTCTCAAAACTTTTACTGAGTGCCACTGACCATCATTGACCATAACGTGAGGCAGCCATAATTCTTTTTCATCCGTTGTTCTGTGAGGATTCAGGTTAAATCGAAGCCTCAGTTTTTTATCTTTTATCTGTAGTAAGACAGAAAGCATTAAACTTTTATCTCTAGTAAGACAAAAAGTATTGAAACTTTTATCAGTAGTAAGTCAGAAAGTGTTAAAACTTTTATCTGTAGTAAGACAGAAAGTATTAAACTTTTATCTCTAGTAAGACAGAAAGTATTAAAATTTTATCTCTAGTAAGACAGAAAGTATTAAAATTTTTATCTGTAGTAAGACAGAAAGTGTTAAAACTTTTATCTGTGATAAGACAGAAAATATTAAAACTTTTATCTGTAGTAAGTCAAAAAGTGTTAAAACTTTTATCTGCAGTAAGTTAGAAAGTGTTAAAACATTTATCTGTAGTAAGACAGAAAGTATTACAACTTTTATCTGCAGTAAGTCAGAAAGTGTTAAAACATATGGTTAAGTAAAAAAAACTTGACGCTCTATGTATGGGCAGCTGCAGAATTTATTTCAGGTGGGTGAAAGAGCATAGGTCGTTGACTTGAAGTTTGAATGCAATGCTCTGACTGACTATTATTAAATATTATTAGTTCCTAATACATTTTTAAAAATAAATCATTCAAGTAAATTTTCTTGTGAAATTCCAGGGGGGTATATGCACCCCTTGTCCCATTTTGCTGATCACAATGCCCATGGATACATATGGTAAGTGTAATTAAAGAAAAAAAAAGAAGCTTTCGATCATGTTTGTTATAATTCTAGATAGCTTGCAATGTTCTGAATAGAACTGAGAAATATATTAGCACAGAGTCATTGAAACCTAAACCATCATACTTACTTCCAAGATAAAGTACTCACGACCATGTTTACTGGTAGCTCTGAATAGCTCACCATGTTTCTGTCGAGTTCGAAACTGTAGTTGAACGTCTGTCTTATAGGAGTCAGGTGTGAAGGAAAGGGCATACTTGATATAGCTTCTTTTTTGAAACATTTTAGATTGAGTTGCTGGAAGAGATAAAAATACTGTAAACATTACTATATCCTAAGAAATATGGAGGACAAAACTTTATTACAAAGCATCAACTATGTGTCTTATAAGCAGTTGTTTTTTTACACATCACCATAACTGTCTGGAACACATTTGCCTCAGTATCAAAATTTCAAAGAAGTGATAATTATGAATTATAATGAACAAAATAATCTAACATACTTCAGTAAGAATAATAGTGAGACTTACAATAATCACACTAAACACTGTTAATTAGGATTAATGTTAACTTCCAAACTGAGCAAGCTACCTACTTAAAGTGAAACTAAAATTAAAACTGGTAATAAGTATAGCTAATTAAGTAGACCTTTCTTGAGCTCCCACTTACAAAGATTAGAATGCATTGTTTCATCACTTGGGTACCCTCATTGTTAATTATGTTTTTGGCCACAATCCCAATAACATCTTACAAGGTTCAGCAAGCTTAGGATAATTTGGGTTAGTCCAAAATACATATATAAAGCTAACAATACAAAAACAATCTCTATAATAAAGTAAATTAATGAAATTAGATATATTAAACAGTCTAATCAATACTGTAAATGAAAGCAACAATAAAGAGAAAATATATTACACTTTATTATGTGTATCATACTAGTATCAAAACCAGCCAAATTCACACATCTACTTGCTTTTAGTACATGAAGAACCATAGCAGTTTCAATGACCCATACATACATACTTATTTTTATTATATTAATAGGCCACTATGACTGGCTGACATAATTATCTTTATCATAGAAATATTTCAAATTAGTAAGGGTGAGATATCTAAAATGATCTCTTCTGTACTGAAAAAGGACCCAGCCTGTGTTATAGACACACATGCATCTTCTAAAAAAGCAAAACAGTGTCAGCTAGGTTGGCAGACTGATACTTACGCTTATCACACTGAGGACCCTGCCAGCCTGGGTGACAAACACAAACAGCCATATGATATGATGCTTCACAATATCCATTTTCACAATTCGATGTAATATTATTATCAAAGCATTTTCTATCACTTGGTGGACATCCAACCTGACTGCCAGCTGAACTTCCAGGTGATGCCAGATCATACAACTAGAAAAACAATCACAAAAATGATCAGATTCTTGTAGGTCTGAGGCTTGAATAAAACAATACATTCTCAACACATATGTGGCTTTAAGTTGGTCTTCTTAATGAACAACTTGCTATTTATCATAAAGAAACAGTTTCTTGAAATCCTAATTATCACTCGCTAATCCAATAAAACAATACATTTATGCCTCTTAATTTGTCTTCTTAGTGAATAACTTGCTATTTATCATAAAGTGGCAGTTTCTAGAAATCCTAATTATCACTCATTAATCCAATAAAACAATACATTTATGCCTTTTAATTTGTCTTCTTAGTGAATAACTTGCTATTTATCATAAAGCGGCAGTTTCTAGAAATCCTAATTATCACTCATTAATTCAATAAAACAATACATTATCAATGCATCTACGGCTTTTAACTTGTTTTCCCAATGAATAACTTGCTATTTATCATAAAGAGACAGTTTCTAGAATTCCTGATTATTACTTGTTAATTCATTAAAACAATACATTATCAACCAATGTTCCCTCTATTTTTTTCAATTCATGTGCAGAATTAATTTTTTCATGTGCACCAGTATCAAGGCAAAATGCAATGTGCGCTACCTAATTTTTTTTTTTTTAGGGGGGGGTGTATTTTTAGACCATTCAGCCTATTGGATCATTAGGCTGCTTTGTAATGCTACCAGTTGGTTATTTAGGCTTTAGGCCTATTGACTGCCAGGGTCACTAAGGCTGTTAACGTGTTGAGACTCCTTACCATTACTGAGGGTGTACGAGGCTGGAATAATGAAGTGCGCAGCACTTGATTGGTTGTTGTTCAGCCGTGCAGTCACGCAGCTTAGAGGGAACACTGTTATCAACACATCTACGGCTTTTAATTTCTCTTCTTAGTGAATAACTTGCTATTTATCATAAATAGACAGTTTATTGAAATCCTACTTATCACTTGTTAATCCAATAAAACTGTACATTATCAACACATCTACAGCTTTTGATTTGTCTTTTAGTGAATAACTAGCTATTTATCATATAAAGACAGTTTCTAGAAATCCTGATTATAATTTGTTAGTATTCTATATTTAATAACTTTGACTTGTTGCATTAACATTTTTATCTGTGGTGGAACTTGCAAGATAGCTTTCAAATGCAATGCTTTGAAAAATTAATTATTAGATACAATTATTACAAATAACAATTAAGGATTTGATTTTGAACTTACTTGAAAGCTTGTATGTAAACATTATTTCCAGTAAAAGAAAAAAAAAGATACAGAGCTTAATCCAAACAGCATCAATCAGTTTGAAATACTTTTTATTGTATACAAATCCTAAATTGATATGAATTATACAGCTAACCACGTTTTCATAACATAACTATATGCAGTATATTTACATAAATATATCTGAGCTTTGTTTAGCCACCTTTGTGGGGTATTGCAAAAGCCATATATATTTTAAGTATTTTTTAAGAGTAATTTAAGTCTGTTATTTATAATTTGTTGGTAGTTTGTGATCTCTGGTGGATAACTTATAGCTTATGTTGCTCATATAGAATACCTATTTGACCAAAGTGAAAATATTTAATACAACAACCAGGAAGTATGGGATATTTTAATCTAAACTATGTGTTTATTAGCTTAATTTGTTGATGGTGTTTTCTTTATGCAAAGCTACACAACAGGCTATCTGCACTCTGTCCAATGCTGGAAATTGAGCCCTAGATTTTTTGAGTATAAAACTGTAAACTTACTACTCACCCACCAGGCGACTAACTTAATTCCAAAACTTAAGAAACTGATATTAGAATAATAATCATAGCACAATGAAACTGATCTGTAAACTAACTGCTCACCACCAGGGGACTAACCTATGTTAAGCCTCAAGAAAGTGATACTAGAAAATAATCATAACACAATTAAACTGTTCATCCAGGTGGATGTTTTGCTTACCAGACTATTATGAATAACATTCCTAATACATCCTTCAAATCCAGTGCGCATGTGTTGTTTGTTCCAGTTAAAATTCAATATTTTATGGTGGACTCCTCCAAGTTGCAGTGGACCATTCACATTGAGAAATTCATTAAATGGGGGTATTGTTTTTTTCCCTTCACATCTGGACCTATCTGAGGTGGGCGGGTCAGTGTTTTGATGGTCAGAGTCAACACAGTGATCTACCATTAAACGCACATTCTAAAAAAAAATAAAAGTCAGCAAACATTTTAACTCATATATGTTACAATGGTTTATTGTATAACTTCTGTAAAATTAATGAAGGTTTCGTAAGTATCATTGTAAGGGTTTACATATAAATGAATATTCTTAAATCTGGGATGTACTAAGTCAAAATTACTGTAAAGGTTTCAAAATACCACATAATTATTTTTTTTCTATTTATTGATTTTGCAATGGTCATCTTATGTACACATATACACATATGTATATATTAAAAATTAGAAATATAAAAAAAATTATTTAATGATATGTTTTGAGGTATGTAAGTTATTCACTCTAAAATCAAGAAAAAGAAAAAAAAAGTTATGTATATATTCAGTTTAGCAACACAAAAAGCACCATGAGACCCACAGTATAAAATATTAAAAATGGTAATTATCAAAATGCAATATAGAATCAAAAATTAAAGCAACTCACAATGTTCATCACGTTTCATAAGTAATAGCAGTAAAAACTGTTTATAATAGTTTTTCCTTCCTAGCATTAAATTTTATCTTCAACACTGTTTGATGGCAGAAATAAATTACTGTTATATGTTGATGGATTTTGTAATTAAATGTTTACAGATACAAATAAATTAAAAAAATGTTTTACTTCGTAACAAGTATCCATTATTTTTGTTAATTTCACTGTTTTACTTATAATGGACACAAACTGGTCCATCACAGTGAACATCAGTTATGGAAATGTATGATTTTATTGAATATGGGTATTGTTTAGTATAATCTAAGTTGCAGTATAAAACTTACCTAATGTTATTTAGGTTACAAACAGTGAATAGGAATGAATAAGTTGTATAGAAAATATTACAAGGAAATCTAAAAGCTTCATTGATATTAGATGATAATTGTGCATTCCACATTAAAGAGATAAACATTTATTAATTAAACACAGTTGAAACATCAATTAAAAATTGTAAGAGACCATGCTAATTTCAGGAAGAATGACAATTTAGGTTAAAAGAAAACCCTTCCCCCTCACCAAATTTTACGGCCTTAACTTTCACTCAAGGTAAAACGTAACTATATTTTTCTGCTTGAAAAAAGTATAATTAACTATTATGAAAACTTTCAAAAATAAACAGTAAAACAAAACTTGGATATAACCAGCAGATCTTAGTGTATTACATTCTGTAAATTAACAATCCCTTGGAATATTTTTTACTTTCTTTTATCAATACGTCTATCTATCTTAAAAAAATGTGTGAAATAAAAAATACCTCTCTGTCCCAAAATATATCTAGCTGGTGCCAAAATCCGTCACTTAAAGATTCCTTAGTATTAACAATTACTTCTGCTGTGCCAGAACCAAAGTCAATGAGTAATCTTGGTCTTCCATTCCTGAGTTCCAGTGATATAAAATCTTGCACACCTTCCTCTCCATTATCAGGTTCAGAGATAGGTCCATTGTACAGTAGCAATCCATGTTCTGCTTTAGTCATGAACTCCATACTGAAGTGAGAATTTTCACATTGCTCCAGTGGAGGGAACCATGCCCATCCATTTCCATTAAAGAAACGAGTCGTCTGTTGACACTGTGGTCCCGTGAATCCTTTTGTGCAAGTACATCTATGATGGCAAATGATAATAAAACATTTAAATCTTCCTTTCAAGGCAGGTTTAGCCAGTGTATTTAATGTGTGAACAATAATTTCCACTGGTTTCTTTCTTCTTTTTTGTCTGGTCTTAATACAATGTACTGGACTTCAGAACCAATGATGGACACAGCATGGAACCCAGAATCATTGTCTTAAGACCCAACAAGAAAGATGAAAGGAGTCCACAAGAATGAAGTTCACATTCGAAACATTTTTTAAAAAATTATTCATATCAGAGACAGGTATGCATGTATATCCCTGGTACTTGTTTCTCATCAAGTCTATTTGTTTGATTAAATTTTATATTAATGTGCAATAAAAAAGTATCAGCTTACACTAAACAATAAATATCACACTATACACCACAATCATAACTGTAAATAATTTACTGATGTAGTTCTGTTTGCATTATTCTCTTGTGTTTCATTTTTAAAAAATGTGCTTACAGCTATGGTGTAAACCTACTGATATAATTAAACAACTAAGAACTTATTCAATGCTCCCCCATCCTCCACTACTTAAAGCTTATCTATGTAATGGTCACTATCCCTCAAATCACTTAAAATGCAAGGGATCATTTGAAAACATATCTCATAATGACTCAAATACCAATACTTTATTTTTTCATACACTTTGTAATCTTGACCTAATATATTTCAGTCTTTAGTCATCTCCACAAAATTAATCAGTTAAGCAACAGGGTTAAAAATGGGAGTTTTTTTTCAGGAAGGAATCTGTTAACTCATTTTTGTTTCACCTGAACAACTGTGTGATCAGTTACTACTTTTAATATGTAATAGATCAAATATTTAGATCACATACAACTTCATTAGATGTTATCATAGCATTTCCTACAAATAGATCATCTTTGACACATCTGTGAATTTTTAATGAAGAAAGAAACGTTACAGGCTGTAGTATCAGTTTTTATTAAAGAGCTGGAAAGTTTATGGGTTAATAAATATCTCTTTTTAAATGACTTCAAAACATACTAATTTTTGTTTTTTGTAGCTGAACAAAATGTTTTTAGTTTAAAACAGTCTTAAAAATGCATTAAATATATATATTTTGATAGTTACTTTTATATTTACTTACTTTATGGTCTTAATGAGAAAACTAAAAATTATCAATACTTTTTATGCTACCATTACATGTTATTGAGTATCTACAAAAATAAATAAAAAACTCTTCTTGTGTATCATATCAGATAGCTTTTCTACAGTAAGGTTAGATTTATACCTGAAATATAAGTTTATCAAGTGTATAAAGGAAAACATTTATCACAAATGTTAATAAATAAACAAAGTATTAAAAATAAATCTATATATTGCTCTTGGTTGCAAATAGTAATTTGTTTTTCTCATCATACATAACCCATATTTTTCTGGTGCATATTAATTTTTTAATGTTACTTAAACAAATGATGTATTCAAAATAAGAATTAAAGTATCAGAATTATTTACTTTATGCCACTCCCAATGATTTGACATCTTCCACCATTGAGGCATGTTGGAGGAAATTTCCCACACGTCTCTGGTTCGGAGAACTCCCGTGCTCCACACATGCATTGAGGTTCCACCCAACTTTTGATTCCAACAAATGCAGTCTTGTTAGCATTAATAACAATAGGGTTATTTTCAATTACAAGTCTGTTGGTGCAGCTTCCTTCACAATTGACACTTTCATACAAACATTCATCAATTCCTACCATGATGATGTTGATTCCCACTGACTGTTCAATCTGAAAATCAGTGACATAATTACATATTATAAAAGGCAGTCTTACTTTAGTCATAATAAGAATTAAAAAAAACTAAGTAAAATATAATCCTGTTCATATATTTCAAATCACAAAGATATGCTAATATTATATTATATAGTACAAAGCATATGTATTACACAGAACCTGCAAAATTATTTTAATTAATTAATTCTGTTTTTAAATTAATTCATTTAGTTATCAAAACATATATTGTCATGAGCAATATAAACATATCAAATACAAATGTTATCACAGAGTTGAAAGAAAACTTCAAACATATAAACATTTTTGTTATTTTGTTACGGAAAAATTAAAATTTGATATTTGATTGAAGAGAAAAGTTTAAACGTGTTTCAAACAGCTACCATACATTTACAAAGGATTTTCACATAGTATATTCAAAAGTTCAGGTTACCAGTTTTCGGTTTAAGTCCACCGCTCCATTTAACATGCTAGCTTTGTAATAAGGAGAGCCATGTGCAGCAAACCTAATGTCAGCTATGGGTGGTTCTTCTTGTTTTGGATACACAGTAAAAATATTGATGTTTTTATGATCAATTTTTAATACTCTTGCCAGAGTATCTCTGAACTTGTCAAACTTGCTTTTCTTCACAGCTTGGCTCTTCCAATCAAGAACACGCACAAAGTCTTCAGCAGAAGTTCCTAAAGTCAGGGTTATATCAGTTTTTGAGAATTAAAACACACTGTAAAAGCTATATGTAGTTTTTGTGTATGCTCTCTGTAGGGTTTAACAGTAATTCAGAAAACATTTCTTTTACATGACAATATCTGAATGCAATTATATTCAAAGAAAAAGACTTTAAGTGCAAAAAAACATTTGTATGTGAAAAACTGAATTGGTCTATCAGTTAGACCAACTTTTATGATACAAAGACAATATAATTTTAAAATTTAAAACTATTTAAAAAGAAATGTATTAAATTACAGAAGACAATAATAAAAAGAACTTATTTGAAATAAATTTAAAGTTTTAATAACCAATGTAAAAAGCTATTTCTATACAAAAAACATTAAAGCTTTGTTTTCTGATTACTTAGATTCTTTTATATTCACATCCAACTTATATAATTTATATCATAACTAATAAACATATATACTCACCAAGGATCCTGATGGATCCAGAATTGTAGATAGCTTCTTCTGGAATTTCTTGTACAGTAACATCTACTGTTGCTCTCACAGATTTTGTGTGCTGACGATCAAATATATCAAAGGACAGAGAATATTTGCCCCCAGATGTTACTTCTTTCATTGTCAGCATTCCAGTTTCTGGATCCAACTCAAAGATTGGATGTGGTACATTATTGTCCCAAGCAAAGACTTTATCAGGAAGGTCCCAGTCATCCAAGTCAGTTACGTGTACTCGTCCAATCGGAGTGCTGGAAGCTTGTCCTAAAAGAATATCAAGAGCTATACTAGTGTATTTCCATCATTTGCAAAGTTTTAGTGGCTTAATAAAAAGAGACATTGATGAAGATTAGAGCTTCCAATTAAAAGTTATATAAAGATAACAGGTAAAATATTCTATACTTTACATAAGACAATCAGATATGATAAACTGATCAGAAATACTAAATATTACAAATCACTAAACCAGAAAACTAATATTTATAATGAACAGATTGCACTGAGTCATCAATTAGGTACTCTCATTGTTAATGGTATGTTCAATACAACAAATAGATATTATACAGTGGGGTTTCAGAAAACAACCAACATTACTGATACTAATTAATTCCTATATAGATTCTCTTAACAGAATGATATAGTCTATATTAGTAAGATGCTTATAAAATATACTTGGTCCTAACAGAATTACAAAACATTCATGATGATTGAAATATATTAGTCTATTTTGAAAGGAACCTAGTTTTTTTCACAAACATACTGAACATGCCATGTGATATAAAATGTAACCCTAAGTTCAGAAAGGTTAAATATTTTAAAGGGTTATTTTGAAACATATTAATCAACTTTTTATACTTTCAGTTGTTTATAATAATTTAATAACTGTTGCAGTCATTAAGACACAGTATATCTTTGAGAGAACTTTGTTCATAAAATGCATTGTGAGATATCATTTATAATTTTACCTTTTGTTTTGTCACATACAGTGGTTTCTTTCCTTTTTTTTTGAACTTTTTTTTTAAATATATGTAAAATTTTGAGAACAAATATTAAGCTTTAGACAAAGCCTTTTCAAAATTTGACCAGAAAAAAATATGATGAATGTTCTAGAATAAAATAAAAGCATTTAAAGTGTTAAAAGTGATGGAAGGCAGATAATAAATGGGTCATGATAATTTTCATAAACTGTAGCCCAAATATAAAGATCTATTGTTTTCTGTGAATTGAAACAAACCTTTAAATGTATATATATAAATGTCTTTATGATCTGGAAGCATAAGATTGTCATTTTCATCACCAATTATCACAGTTAATGTGCTGGTACCAGTCATTGATATAGCCCCACTATCCTTTATCAAAATAGGCACATGGTATTCCTTCTTCTCTTCTCGATCAAACTCTACTTTCGATCTTACAATTGCCATACCATCTCCATCAGCACCATCTGTAAAAAAACAACAACATAAGAACAAAACTATCTAAAGATGACTGAATAAGACTGGCAATCAAAGAGAAGCAGAATCATAAAAACATAAACATACTTAGATCATAAATGAACAATAATTATAAAATGTAGAGAAGCATCACCTGAACGTACAAGAAAATTTTCTTGATATAATGATAACGTAGAGAAGCACCACCTGAATGTACATGAAGATTTTCTTGATATAATAATAATGTAGAGAAGCACCATCTGAATGTGCATGAAGATTTTCTGGATATAATAATAATGTAGAGAAGCACCACCTGATTGTACATGAAGATTTTCTGGATATAATAATAATGTAGAGAAGCACCACCTGAATGTACATGAAGATTTTCTGGATATAATAATAATGTAGAGAAGCACCATCTGAATGTACATGAAGATTTTCTGGATATAATAATAATGTAGAGAAGCACCACCTGAATGTACATGAAGATTTTCTTGATATAATAATAATGTAGAGCAGCAAAACTTGAATGTACATGAAGATCTTCCTGATACAATCAATACTGTAGAGAAGCACCATCTGAATGTACATGATCTTACTGACATAGTGATAATGTAAAGAACCACCAGAATTCACATGAAGGTCTTCCTCACACAGTAAGAGCCTGGCATGACCTGGTAGTTAGGGTACTTGACTTGCGATCTGTGGGTCATGGATTTGAATCCCACCACTGAACATGTTCACCCTTTCAGTCATGAGGGTGTTAGAATGTAATGGTCAATCCCACTCTTCATTATTAAAGAGTAGCCAAAGAGTTGGGATAACCAGCACAGATAGCCCTTAAGCAGCTTTATGCAAAATTCATTAAACAAACAAACTGATGCAGTAATACCAAAGTAATTCAAATGGATTAGAAAAATAACATTAATTATCCTGATTAAAATTTCTTTATTATTAAGAAAAAAATTATATTTAACATCACTGAAGGAGACAAAAACTAGTTTCCTTTTAAGCTGCATGAAGAATAAACAAATGCAGCCAAAGTATGATGAAATTTTAAAACATGTAGAACTAGTTAAAAACACTGTAAGGGGAAAAAATAATTATGTTGTCAATGATTTAGGCAAATAACTTCCATTGAAATCTAAAGAATGTTTTAGGTGTATGTGTGCATGTTTTTCTGAAGCCCTATTCAATCCAAAGTTAATGAACAACATTTTTCTTAGCTATGAAAACAGCTAGTGGTCTCACTTCCAGATGGAGAACCTTCTTGATTATGCTGCAAACTGTTGCCTGTGGTATGTGGACAGCTTTTGCCACTGACCTTTTGTGTTTGTGAATTCTCACCTATTACAAGATGCCACACTTTGCTTAGTATGGCTGAAATAAGACTTTTTGCAGTTCTCTTTCTGAATGGTCCTGATTCCCAAGTTGATTCATATTCCTTTGTTGTGCAATGCCATTAAGTACAACGGATATCCCCATTTTGTAATTTCTCAATCTCCAGCATGAAGACATCTTTATAATCTGAATATTACATTCCTTCCCAAAAATGATAAATTTTTGATGGCATCATACTACCTATGAAACAGCAAAAAATGTCAAATAATAGTCCTGATACATTTCATTCCACCACAAAGTTATATCGACTGTGGTTGTTATATGACTTGCTCACTGGCATATTCAAAATTATTTTAATATAATGTATTCAACCCTGTATAAAGTCAACCTTTCAACTAATTGAGTACATGTGGCAAAAAAAGAAGAAATTATAAATGTGTTAGAAATACTGCAAAGAGCCTCAACAAAGTACACATGTGTTTTTGGTATTGATAGTTACCTTCACCACTGAAGGTGGACAGAGGTTATGTTTTCACCCCCATGTATATTTGTTTGGCAGCAAAATTTCTCGAAAATGGCTGAATGGAGTTGGACGAAAGTTGGTATATATTTGGACTATGATACAACTTAGAAGTGATTAGTTTATGAAGAGTCAAGGGTTAAGGTCACGAAAATCAAAAAAGTCCCTATCTGTTAACATGGGGATTGATTTTTCCCACTATTTTTGCTCTATAACTCAGTCAAAAATGATCAGATTTTGAGGAAACTTGGTAGATATATGTAAAATATTATTCCTCATTGTCCTGCCAAAAATGATCCATGTCCATTGATAACAATGGACATACAGACACATTTTCGTATTTTTGGAAAATTGAATATGATCAATGCTAAGTGGCAGAAGTATGCGCTCTATAGAGTGCCGCTCTAGTTTGTGTATTGGTTTATTACATTTGTATATAAGTTATCAATTTAAATTCAACTTCATACAAAGAAATAAGATTGTTTATTAAAGTAGCTTTACACACATAAATCACATGATTCTAGCACTGGGATTATTATCCTACAATTAAAAGTTCTATAATACACAAAGCATTAGCAAAGCTGATTAAAACAGTTTATTAAATTTTGATGAAACGAAGTGAAAATATTAAAATTTTATATATTTTGCCAAGCACCTGGCCTTATCAAAGCATTTACATGACTTATGTTAAGCAAAACTTCTCATTAAAGATAAAAGCCTGAACTTTGGTGAGACAAAATATGTTAAACCAGTAATAGCCAAAAATCAATAAATATACAAGAATATTGTTGCATATTTCTAAATATCCCCCTCATCTCTCTTAAATTCAAGTACACTTGTATATGTTATTGCATATGAAATTTAGATAATCAGTCTACTGATGTCAACAATAAAGCACATGCCATTCAGAATAACATAATCTAGTGGAAAGTTAAGTATATTTTTTTGCATTTACTGATTTACTAAAAGTAAATAACTTATTATAATGGTATATTTCATTTATTTGTTGTTCCCAGTCTTTCTTACTTAAAAGAAAAGTAAGTCAAAAATGTCCACTTTGTTTGATTTATAAAAAAACAACACAAAATAAATATATACTTATTGTAGTCTTTAAAAAATAACTATTCTTAGTTTTCTTCTTAAGCCCTTCCATGATTTGTCATAGATAACTTGGGCACTCTCTATGCTTCAAAATATATTGGCCTGAATTAATTTGTGCAAACCATTTCTCACCATATTCTTAATTATTTGCCTGGATTTGTTCACTTGTTATCATGTATTACATTGGGCTATCAAAAAAAAAGCAAAATAAAAATCTACCTTTTTGAAGTCATTTCCAAACAAAAACCTAATACGGAAGTGGTTAATGAACTTTTATTAATAATTTGTTAATATTTGGTAAACCTGAATAGATTTGTGACCAGAAAATTTCAAGATTCTTTATTTGTTTACATATTTAATCTTATGTTTAGAGCTTTTATTCATTAATCTCAGGTACTTCAAGCTTCTTGAATGGGCTGTTGTATCATTTGTCATATTATCAACACAATAACAGTACGTGATATGCTTTAAGATGAATTTATAGGATATTTACAAAAAAACTTTTTGTGATACTTAGGTACCTCATTATTTGGATATCAAATACTGTTAAATATGAGATGGCTCTATTCTGTACCTCACATTCAAAAGTAGTTAAAAACTATCTAACAGAATTTTATTAAGTGTGCTTGTTCAAGAAATTTATTCTAAAAATGTTATTTTATTTGTCTTAATTAAAACATCCAGATAGAATTAAGTTATCATCATGAATACTAATGTAGAATACATTACAATATTTTCAATATTCATGTTGCAAGTGAAATATAATTATCTCTGTGTACAGAAACTGTCAGAATGTGGCAAAAAATATTCTTATTTTTTCCCAGAATAGAATCAGATGACAATGTTTTTAAAATCAAGCAATGCTTAAAGAAGATATATTTTTTTATCTTTTTTACCTACCAGCATCATTTTCAACTTCAAAGAAACTTTTTATTGAAGGAGGTGCATTGAAGTCCATGCGAAACGTAAAAGGAGGGCCATTATTTTTTGACCTATCATCATCATCTGTTGCTCGAATTTCTACAACCTTTTGTGGTGGTTTATTTTCATAGACAACTGGACGATAATTTCTAAGAAACCTTGGAGCATTGTCATTCACATCATCTACAGTCACAGTCAAAGTGGCAGTAGCAGTGAGAGCAGGTATTCCTTTGAAAACACAAACAATCACACTGAAGTTGTTAATAAGATAATTATACAAATTTAAACAGCGATGAATTGTTTTGTGCAAACCCACACAATCACAACAAAATTAAACATGTTTAATGCCAAATGAAATGTCTGATACTAGCTAGGTTATTTTAGTCTGACTTAATATAAACACTTGAAAAAAACCTATTAAACCCCATAGCAATTGTCTATTTATGCATTTATAAAGCATACAAGATACTGAATATGTTCATTAAAATATCACATTATACGACTAATGTTAAATGTATTAAGTTCCTACATCAGGTATAGAAAACTAATACAGTTTACATAGTCATATAAATGTGTTAGTTCAGTGACATCATAGAGGTATCAAATATCAAACTAAGACACTTTATGATACTAGTCATATAAATCAAGTGTCATAGTTCAGTGACATTAAGGTGTCACATATCAAATAAATATAGTTATCTAAAAACTGTTAGATCTTTCTAGAAAATCATGTAACTATACAATAAAAATGTTTTTTTTTGCACAAATTCGAGTGTTGGAGATGTTAGAGACTAGGGTTGTTTATGACTACAAAACCTGAACTAAAGAAACCCAAATCATATGGCTCTGATTACAAGTACGTAAGAGTCAAAAATCACTAAAGTCAACATATTTGGATAAAATGAATAAAAACAATTTTCAGTTCTACTTAGTTTTAAATATTTAATTTAGAATATGCATGGCTTATGTTTCAGAGTTTCACAGATGGTTAAAGGGACTTCATCTTTTGTGCTGAATATATTAAATCAAACTGAAACAAAACTGTTGAAGGCCATGTGAAATTTAAAAAAAGTATGCTTCATCCATGCACAAGTTTATTATAGTCCAGTAAATGAGAACAGCATAATTGAAAAAAAAAGCAAACTCATCTTCTGTGAAAACATTTTACTGTTGAGAGCATAATTTTTTAAGTTATAGGTAAGGGAACCTACCAATGAAATAAAATTTAAATGCTGATAAGACATTGCTATATTTAAAACGTGTTTTTTACAGATAAAAGCATTTTAGCTATTTTCTTCTCACAAAAACTTGCATCTTTTAAAAACACTTGAACTTTTTTTTGTTTAACAGTGTCCATTTTTTAGTATGTCTGCTACTGAAACTCACTAGCTGCATTATTTTACACTTTAAATGATATTTCATATCAGATGGACTTATCCTGTCACTCTAATTAAAATTTCAAAATCAGACAAGCCTCTAAAGTTACTGCTGTACACATAGTTATAGAAAAAGTTCACAACTGAAACCACTAAAAATTGCATAATTGAGACTTATACTAGAGTGAGTCAAGAATGAAATAAGGTACTCATCTCTCAAAAAAAAAAACATACTGGTACTTATTCCAAAATAAGAAAAAAAGACAACTATTTATTTTATTATTATAAAGGACTATTGCACACTTTATTTTCCTTTGACAACTGTATTATATTAATCACCCTTACATTTATCAAGTCATAAAAATGAATTTTACATTTTGTTTGCATGGTTATTATTAATTTTTCTTGAATATGTGGTAAGTAAAGAGTTCTTTACAAAGGTCACCTTCTTAAAAGTGATTTTCCTACAATAACATACGATGTAGCTTCACATGAGAAACTCTGTAATGACTTACCATCATCTATGGCCAAAACTTTAATTTCATATCGGGGGATATCTTCCCGATCCAACTGTCTCTGTACTCTTACTTCACCTTTCTGGTCAATACTAAACTGTCTTTTTCTATCTGAAGCTCGCTCAATAGCATAACTACAAAAGAAATAAAACTTTCAAACTTTATATAGATTAAAAAATTAATTTTAATACCAGAAATACTCTTATAAATATTACTTTCATTTAAAATAATAGAGAGATTAAAAATAAACCATTGAATGTTGTCGATAGTTTACAAGTATTTTCATATTGTACCCAGCATGTACATAACATTATGATACACTTTTACATTTCTGTGAGAGTGGAATAAAACAAAAGTTGTAATTTCAACCACAAGATAACACCATTATTAATTTATCTTACCTAACTGTGGATGTGCCTCCATTTTCAGGGTCTATAGCTGTAAACTTTGTCACACTCTTATTAATTTCAGCATCTTCTGGAACTACTTCGTGGATATTGGCTTTTAAAAACTTTGGTGGATTGTCATTGATATCTCGAATGCGTATCTGAATTTGTGCTCGATCAATGTGACGTGGGTCTGATGACTGGCCACCATCATCACTGACTTGAATGGTTATGTTGAAACCATATCTCTGATTAATATCTTCAAAATCAAGTGGCTAGAAATGGTAGACCAGAAGTTTTATAATGTGTTTTCTTAAGGAGAAAAAAAGAAAGTCAAAACAAATTTATAATTAGCATATTTGAAAATGAGACTAGAAATGGCAAACAATAAGTCAGTTAAAAAGGCTTTTTTAAAAAAGCATTTGCAATATTTAGTGATTTAAGTATGAGCTTCTTTAGAATTTGCTTATTGATCATTGAAAAAACTAGATATTTAAGCAGATTGTTGATATAGAAGTAACATATTTGTAGACATACACATGTAAATGTCTCTAGATATTTAAGCAGATTGTTGATATAGAA
>NW_013665854.1:761086-762611 GCF_000517525.1 Limulus polyphemus | reverse complement strand
GTAACATATTTGTAGACATACACATGTAAATGTCTCTAGATATTTAAGCAGATTGTTGATATAGAAGTAACATATTTGTAGACATACACAAGTAAATGTCTCTAGATATTTTAGCAGACTTCAGAAACAGAAGAAAACTATCTACTGATATACAATTTAAATATCTGAAGATATTTAAGCAAATTCTTGATAAAGAAGTAAACTCTATAGATACTTAATCATTTGTAAACATTTTCATAATTGACTGTCAATATCAAATATCAAAATGTCTTTAGATTTTAAAGTAAATTTATTGTTTTTAAAGGAGTTAAATATTTGATGGTATCCCAGTATTTTTTTTTCATATTAAGGTAAACTGTCTGTAAAAACAAAAGTAAAGGTTGCAATTATCTACAGATATATATAGATGGATCTTGGTATTAAACAGTCTGTTAACCCAAGTAAAACATTAAAGAAGATCCTTGTATTTTTGCTGATCCACAACTACATATTTTTGTTAATAGTTTCCTACTAGTTTGTAAATATCTAGAAAAATATATTTGTGTATAAAAATACAGGATTAGAGTTAAAATTACTCATGTAACAATATATATATATATAAGATACAATACAGGGTGAATCCCTACTGCTGTGTGGGTCCAACTTTTGTAGATACCTCTTACTCAGGTAAATTTTCACCTTTCCCCCTTTGTATTTTGTACTTGAGTTTTAGTTTTCTGTCTTTTACATATGGTGTTTTTGTTTTTCAACTTGTTGTTTGAAAAGTTGCTTTAAAATATTGTCAAAGGTAAGAAGATGTACATTTACACTTTTTCTTTTAGATGTTAAAATTAATATAACTTCTGTGTAACCTGTGTAACATACAAAAATTCATATACTGCATATAAGTGTAAGTCTACTTATCCTAGTAAAATTGTTTGTGATATCAAAGTAAAACTTTCATTAAGTATCAATTAGAATACCTTGGTTATTTTCAATGAGCCAGTACCATCAGGATTTGTAAGCATTGTAAACTTGTCAGCACCAAAAGCAGTCTCAAGAACTTCATAGCTGAAACGATTGGTTTCCAGTAGATCTTTATCATTAACAGATACAACAAGAATAGACTCTTGGGGGATGTTGTCTCCATCAGTCTCATCCACCTTCACGCTCCATATACTTTTGGTAAACCTTGGAGGCATGTCATTTATATCTTTTACTTTAATAGTAGCTGTGCCTGTTCCTGTAGTGGAAATAATATTTTGATAAGACTCTATTGCATTATTCAAAACTGTAATGAGGATATAAAAACCTGTTGTTTGAACCACACAGAAATACTTTGGTTGTTTGATTTGTTTTTGAATTTCGCGCAAAGCTACATGAGGGCTATCTGCACTATCCGTCCCTAATTTCGCAGTGTAAGACTAGAAGGAAGGCAGCTAGTCATTACCACCCACCCCCAACTCTTGGGCTACTCTTTTACCAATTAATAGTGGGATTGACCGTCACATTATAATGCTCCACGGGTGAAAGGGCGAGCATGTTT
>NW_013665854.1:739497-760115 GCF_000517525.1 Limulus polyphemus | reverse complement strand
AAGGGTTTGGTACTTACATAAACAAATTGCAAGCTACTGCAAAACACCAAAATTATTAAAACTGAAATATTTTGAAATTACAGACAAATTTTAGGTAATTTTTGAAATGCCAAGCTAGAAAAGAAGACAAGTGTTTAAATTTACCATGGCTGATGAAACAATGAAATGCGTAACCTATTACAAATGCTACAATACGCACAGATTTTTAGTTCTAAAAATAACACAGCGTATATGCAAAATCAACAATTCAAACACCCGGTGTTGTCAGTTTTATATCATTTTTACCATATAATGTTTTCTGAAGTAAAAATTGTTAGTGTTTATTTATGTAAGTGTAATAAGTAGTAATCGTCTTCATTGCATGATGCTGTATGTTGTTTAGGCAATACATATTACAATAACTAATTCTGGTTTCTTTAACAGTATCATTCATGGATACTTAATGCTTAAATCTATGTGTGGTTCAGAAATGCTTTTTTAATGATGTTTGAAATTCTAAGTGTGAATTCTCACATACCTAAGATGCATTACATTAGTCTAACCCTATTTGTAGGTTAGAATTCAGGTTATTCTAACTCTTTTCTAATGCTATCATATTTTTAGCCCATAAAAATTAAAGAACAGTGGCAAACTGAAATGGTAGGTCTTTCTACTAATAGCAACTTCAAAATATACTACTAGCTAGCAACTATATCTTGGGGTGAAAACTGGTATACATAACTGTTTTCCAATTTATTACACTTGATTGTTTTTGTTTTCCTGAATTCTAGTTCATATTATTAAATTTTGTCTGCTATTTGTAAATTTCCTGCACAGAGAAGACATGATGCCTAAAGCTACTTTATTTTTAGGTAACTCTGATCAGCTCTATTCTTAAGCTGGACTGGTTAATTTAGCAAAATGAAATACCTCAAGGTTAATGATCTTGGATTAAATTTGAAATGCAGTGAAAATGATCCACTTAAAGTATTGGACAATGAAGTGACAAATAATTAATCAAACTTGTCATAAAACATCAGTAGTAGGCAAATAATATTTTTTAACACTACATCTTTATCAGTAATGGATATGGCAAACTTAGTGTGATTGAAATACTATTAACATAACATAATGTTTTGGGACAACATGGAACCTATTGGTCCATCTCGACGGCTCCATCCTCTAAACTGAATTAAGATAATGATAAAAATTTTGAACACCCAGCCCTTTTCATTCATATACTTATCAAGCTTTTTCTTAAACTCACTCACATTTACTGCCTCAACAACATCTGAAGGCAACCCATTTCAAAGACCAACCACCTTGTTAGAAAAATAAAACTGTCTCAGCTGAAGATGACTCTTACCTTACCTTACATCAACACTACCAATTCCCTTTACAATCTTAAATACCTCATTCAGACCCCCCCCCCCCCAACAAGAGAAAAAATTTAAGAGATTTCAGCCTCTCCTCATATTACAACCCCTCCATCCCAGGCACCATTCTAGTAACCCTTTCCAACAATTCAATGTCCTTCCTCAGGTAAGGAGCCCAAGACTGAATAAAATATTCCAAATGCGGCCTAACCAATGACCTGTACAATGAAATTATAACATCTTTAGACTTGTATTCAATATTTCTGTAGATACAACCTAAAATCCTATTTGCCCTACCACTAGCAACAGCACATTGCTTGGATGGCTTTAGAAACTGATCAACTATTACACCAAGATCCCTTTCCTTCATAGCACTATTAAAGTTATTCCCATCCAAATTATACTTATAATTCAAATTATGATAACCCACATGCATTATCTTGCATTTATAATAATTAAAACCCATCTGCCATTTATTTGCCCAACTCATTGTGACATTAATCCAGTTTGACTGAACTCCATTTGTAACAAAGTTCTGCTTTCTTCCATCCAGCCACTCTTTTATCCAATTTGCTAACTTATCCCCCACACCTACAGAGCTAATTTTTTTACAAGCCTTTTATGTGGCACTTTGTCAAATGCTTTCTGAAAATCCAGATACACCAAATCTACACCCTTACCCTCATATACATAAGCAAGCAGTAACCTTTTCAAAGAATGCTAAAAGATATGTAAGGCAAGATTTTTCCTTAGTGAAACCATGTTGACTATCCAATAAAATTCTAAACTTTGATAAATGACTTTGTAAATCATTTTCCCACAACTGATGTAAGACTAATGGGTCTAAAATTACTGGGACAATTTTTATCATCTCTCTTGAAAAGAGGAGTTAAATTAGCTAACTTCCAATTCTCTGGTATCTGCCCACTATTTAAGGACTGCCAAAAATAACCCTTGGGGAAATATTATCTGGCCCAGGAGCCTTATCATTTTTTTAAACTTCTCAATTTTTTCTTAACCAGCTCAGAATTAATGCAGTCATATTCTTTGATCTTGTTTCCATTTATCAGCTGTTCAAGATGTGGAATACTGCTTAAATCTTTGTTATCATAAACTCTTTTAATCTTTGAATATGGGACTAGATAAAGAATGCACTGTTAGAAAACATTATAGGCCTAATACTAATGTCCTTTGAAAAGTATAATTAATCATAATAATGCTTTGCCAGCTGGAAAAAGGTACTCACACCATAACAATGAAGTGATAAGTTTAAAAGTTAAGGTCACAATATTTTCTTGGCCAAATGTCAATCATCATTTAAAGTCTTGGTCGATTGTCAGTCATCATTTAAATGAAGTGCCATAGCATTTGATTCAAAAATCACAAATCTCACTTACCTGACTGTCTTCCTCCATCTGTAGCAACAACTTTAATGGTGTACTCTGGATTGGTCTCCCTATCAAGGCAGCACACTGCTGTGGAGATGACTCCACTGTCTTTGTCTATTGCGAAGATCAACTCTCCGTTTTCATTAACTGGATTCTGTTCAATGGAATATGTCAGTTTTGCATTTTCACCCTCTTTTATGTCATCATAATCAGTGGCAGTCATGGTCATTACTGTCATGCCTGAGTAAGGTAAAAAAGGAACTAACTGTAATAGATTCATCATTGACAAATTATTTAATATATTTTGTTACTATTATTGACTGCATTGTAATGACTGTTTCATCGTTTTGACAATTTACTTTTGATGGAAAATGAATTTAAAAATTTATACTTTTTATTTATGTATGCTGTAAAATTTATGGCCACTTATTAGTTAGTTTGTAAAGACAACAACAACAACAACAACTTCCAAATGTTATGGGTAAGTAAAAATTATGTTATCTTTAAATCAAATTTTCAATATATCACTATCTTTAGAGAAAAACTTGAATCCTATTCAAATGCTGAGTGAGATATTATTTGTTTTCTTCTCGGCTTACAATTCTCAAGCTAGCTATTGAAATACTACACGTTACATTTCGAATTAACTTACCTGCTGGCCCATCCTCCGTCACATTGCCAACATACAGAGCTGACGGAAAAATGGGTGCATTATCGTTGATATCTTTAAGTTTAACAAGAACATCTGCATAACCCACCAGCCCATTACCTCCCTCATCTTCAGCAAATACAGTAAAGCGCCAATATGAGCGGCCCAGTGGGCGATCACGGTCTAACGGTTTAAGAACGTAGATCTCTCCTGTCGAGCTGTTGATTGCAAACTTGTTCTGGGCTGGGTTATTGTCTTCGATCCCTTGGCCTGTCAGAAAGTAGACAATTGCCTGATGACGGTCCCGATCACCATCTGTGGCTGTGACCTACAGAAGCACAACCTTATTAATGCAATCCATACAGCAGCTGATGATTTTTGATTGTTCAGTAGTTTTTTCCCCTAGTTGCCATGGGGATAATCAAGTCTTGTTAGTATTCGAAGTGCTAAGCCATGCATATAATTCGCCGAAATCCGCTAGAGCAATAAATTTTCAAAGATCTTGGGTCTCAGTTTTAAAAGAAAAAATACGGCACGTACGTGTTTATATTAACAATTCCATTTAACATTCCACGTGTAGGATTTGAATAGTGAATATAAAACCAAAAATAATAATAAAAGCATTTCCAAAAAACTAAGGTTATAGAAGCATGCGAAATCTGAAATGACGTAATATGCATAACAGGATATTTTGGTACTTCTAAAACACCCACGTTTTTAGTAACCATTCCAATCTAATTTGTCCTAGAACATAAGCTTAATTAAAACAGAGATTTGCGCAAAGCTACATCTGTTGCAAATATTGTTTTTCAAATATTCACCATGCGTATCTACGTTAGCCGTCCCTTGGTGTGAACTGATAGATTAAGAGGAAAACCAGCTAGACAACTCTTGGAATATTCTAATAAATTAGTAGGATTTGACCGCCACTCTTATAAGGCACACATGGCCCCAAAGTGCAGAGCGTGAAAACAGGATGAGAACCATTAATCAATGAATCCAAAGTCCGGTAAGCTGACCACAAGGCTACGCCCGGCCATAATCATACGAACTAACTTATTCTTCTAGGTATATATACAAGTTTAAACCTTTTGATATTTACCACAACGTTACCTTACAAAGAGGACGGCTCGTTTCGAAAAGCACACAAGTGCGTGTTATTCACAATAAAAAGGTACAAATATTAAAGCTCTCCTTCCACCAATTAGTGGATACGTTAATTATGAAACAAATAATTTTGCTTTACGATAGGGCCAACATGTTCACCCTTTCAGCCGTGGAGGCGTTATAACGTGACCGTCAATTCTACTATTCGTTGTTGAAGAGTAGGTCAAGAGTTGAGAGTGTGTGGTGTTGACAAGCTGCCTTCCCTCTCGTCCGTCTATCACTTTAAAATTAAGGACGGTTTGTTTGTAATTAAGCACAAAGCTACACAATGGGCTATCTGTGCTCTGCCCACCACGAGTATCGAAACCCGTATTCTAGCGTTGTAAGTCCGCAGACATACCGCTGTGCCACTGGGGGGCATTAAGGAATGCCAGCAAAGATAACCAATCTAGTAACCCTTTGCTAAATTCCATAAACAAAAAATCTTTACAAAGAAAATAGGTCCAAATGCAAACTCAAAGACTATATCACCGTTGTCCAATTTAGAATTAATAAAAAAATTACAGGGGAAGATAACTTATATCGACACTAGCTAAACGATGATAAGATCAGGTCTTAATATACCTTTCATTTTTTCTTCGATGACATCTTGAAGTCGATTATGTGAATGCCACGCTTTATTAACTGATAATCAAAGTTTTTACACTGTACATGGAGAATAGCGAGCAGTCAATCGGCAGCACAAACACTGCCTATCCTGGGTTCAAACCTCTGCCACAGAACATGCTCGCCCTTTATGCCGTGGGGACGTTATAAAGTTACGGCTAATCCCATTATTCGATGGCAAAAGAGTAGTTCAAGAGTTGGCGAAGGGTAGTGATGACTAGCTGCTTTCTCTCTAGTCTATAGATGCTAAATTATGGACAGCTAGCGCAGATAGCCCTCGTGTCACTTTGCGCAAAATTCAAAACAAACATCCAATTTCCTGTTGACAACTGGTTTTTCATATATTCATTTCGTCTATCATTTTTTGTTTACAGCCTATATATTTTAAGCTTTTTGTTTCAGGAAAACATGCCAAGCCTCAGTTCATCTACATGCTGGCTGCACATGCTCTCCTTGAATAAATATTTTTTAGTACTTGTTTGCCTATTTTCGGAGATCGAACCTCGAATTTTAGTCTTATAAGTCCTCAAGCTTACCGATGAGCTACAGGGGGATTTACTTTTTCAAAATATTTAGGCATAAGGACAACCCCAAGTCTTTCTACGATCTCATTCGAATATTGTGGTTCATAATAGAAACGCCATTTTTTTTCACGTTATTATTTTTGTCGTAAAAGAAGGCCCATTATGCAAAAATGACTATGCAATATCAAACATTCAACAGGTGTCCAGAAATGCATGAGGAAGACAGAGATCACCTCGTAAAAAACCAATAAATTGGCAGTTATCAGGCGCAGAAAGTTCAGAGTGTTAATTTATTTGAAGGTACCTTTAGATCTTAAAGTTGACGAGGAGATATCACTTCAAATATACATGTCATTGATAATAAAGTGAAGCTAGAACATAATCAGAAACATTCTCCCCCGGGGTAATTCTATGTTTCAAGGTAGAGTGCCTTCTGCTAAAAGATTAATCTGACATCCCCTTAATTCTTTGATGACGAGTTACTCACATGAGCTGCGAGCAAAATCTACAAAAATGTTGCTGAATATTAATTATAAGACTACCTGTCAACATCTAAAATCAAGGTAAATATGAGTTTGTTTAATGTAGTTCTTTTACTGGGAGAACTACATGGAACTTTTAGTTTTAAGTTTGACTGGATAAATATGATTTAGTGCGATCAGAATGTTGAGAAGTAAGGAACTGCTTTTTTCAAGTGCTCTATGTTTTGACAACGATTCATTGTTTGTAATATTAGATCGTGTTTACATAAATTTTTTGTGAAGATATTGAGTAAGCAATGGTTCATTAACCGGTAATTGCCAATATAAAATGATCTTTCGATTAAGTTTCTAGATAACCAGTTTTTGAAAAGATACCAAATAACCAGTATCTTTTATTTTATGTATATGGAAGCACTTTGTTTACGATTTACTGATATCAAATATTCGAATCTCTGTTTTTGTTCACAATAGACATCCCTAATTTATGACAATCAATGGTTGTTTTAAAAGATGAGTTTGAGACAACCCTTAATTTAAGAGCAACTGTATTTGAACGACTTTAAACGATACAACGATTAAATTAAGCTTGTTTAAACAATACTTTTAATACCTATCATCCATTAAGGGTTAGATCCCAAGAACCTCGAGAAGAAAAGTTGTTATTAAAAACATTATAGCACGTGCTCAAGGCCCAGAAGTAACCAAATCTATGCTGTTCAACCACACTTTACATAAATTAGCATGTGATTATTATTTTGTGTGTGTGTGTGGAAGATACTTGAAGGAATTATATCCTAGTCGACCCTAGTTTTGAAGGAAAGATAACCAGTCAACATCATCTACCATAAACTCGTAGACTACTCTATTAGAATACTTGGATCCGACCGTCACTCTTATAATGCATCCATGGCCCCAAAAATGCGGTATGCAGTTTGTTTTTGTTTTTTTATTGGCGGCTACACAGTGGCGTAGCCAGGTACAACATTTTGGGTGAGCCTGGAGTTGAAATGGACGGGCATGAGGTGCATAGAAGCTAAGGAGCAAGTTACAGGTGGCTTAAAAAAAATAGTGCTACCTATGACGTATTTAGACATAGGAACCAACAAATACACTTGTAGGATGTGCCCCGCCCTAGCTAATCCGTGGCTACTCATCTACGGCGGTAACGAGGCGCGAACCAGGGAAACTCGGATCAACAGTCCGGCACGCTAATCACTGGGCCGCTAAAAGAAAAAATTCCGCGCTTACACTCAACTAATGTATTCATCAGGGATACACGGGTAGTAAAATTTGACCGAATTCCGGGACCGGATACCCGGTCACTAAGCTTTGGCCGGGGCCGGGTGTAAACCCGGACCGGGTTCTCCCCTTACCCCCCCAAAAAAAACAACAACATACACAAAAATTAAAAACAAAAACAATTGACGGTTATTACATTTAACCGAATAATCACCAAGAGAACAAGTTTTACTTTCAACTTTCAATGCCTTGCCCCAACTTCTCAAACCCCAACCCCTATTGTTCTCAAAACCCCCACCTACCCCAGAAATCCACTCCTCAAGCCATGCCCGTTATTAACCCCTATTGTTCTCCGAATCCACGACTTTCAGCGGGCGTTCAGTTTTTGTTGATCGGAACACGTTTTTTTTTTTTTTAAAACTAAACCAATTATTGACTGTAACTTTCAGTAGTGTGTTAATTACCACAAAGATTAGGACTTAGATGTCTTACTTTGACACTCGACCGGAGCCGATTATTGCCGAGTAGCCCAATAATCGGCCGGGGCCGAATATCTGGCCGAGTACCCGTTCATCCCTAGTATTCATACATTCATGTTTGTGAAATATCCTGCAGTTCAAACGTGTTAGAAATAAAATATGTATAGCCAAGTTTTGCATTTCATTTTAACAAAATATCTAATTTGATTTACATTATTTAGCATAAATAATCTTTGATATTCCTTCAGTACGTTCGTCCCCCTTCGTGGGTCAGCGATTAGCTTACGGACTTAAAACGTTAAAATCCAGGGTTCAATCCTTCAGCGATGGAAAGAGCGCAGTTATCCTATCTATGTGGTTTTGCATTAAAACACACAAACAAACAAATCTTCAATAATGTTATCTTGTAAACAACCTATAAAGTAATTCATATCACTCGGTGTAAAATGAAAAACAAAGATGAAGGGGAACAAAACAAAAAAGAAACAAACACGTTCAGTAAAACAAGAATACAAAAAAAAAGTTATTTAAAAACCAGTCAACTAATCAAATATCTTTTCTACAGAAATCTCTTCTTCTTATTTCAGTTAGTATATTATATCGCATGTAAATAGTATTTGAAACTTATTTTTTATGTTTTGGTAACATGTACAAGGCTTAGTGTGGATCACCAACCAGTGTATGAATTTTCATCCTTTTCAAATAAATTAGTTCGTTTCTGTATTTTAAAGATAAATCACACTGACTTTGTTTCGAATGTCAGTTTTACACTTTAAAGTGACTTCTAGTAGAATAGTGATGCAAACACATGGATATCTGATATCTGCCAATGTCAACAATATAACTGGACAAGACCACCACGGCATACAAGAACAGAGGTATTTAGCATAAAAAGGACAGTCAGTACAAACTTACCTGTAGCACGCGTTTGGGTAAATCCCTATTATCTTCCTCAATAATCTGTGTCTCGTAGGTGGATCGATCGAAGACGGGCGGGTTATCGTTCACGTCCTTAATACGGATAACAACCGTGGTGTAGTTCTCGTTAAGGTTATCTGAAGCTACCAAGCGCAGCTTGTACTAAAGAATAATAAAAGACAACAACACAAAAACGTCGTTAAACGAAAAGCGAACGTTAAAACTCCACTGACCTTAGCCTAAGGACTTGCAATCTTTACAATACAAATAAATACGTTCATTAATTGCAAGAGAACAACAAAATAAATTTTTTCTTCAGTACGCTCCTAATATTAAGAAGATAGCGAGTCTAAATTTTCTGACAAGCGTATACCCCCCCCCCCCCCATTGGCTGGGCGATAAGTCTGAAGGCTTATAACGCTGAAAGCCGTGTTTTAATACTTGTAGTGGGCACAGCACAAATAGCCCATTGTGTAACTATGCGCTAAACTACAAACAAACTGACAGGTGTCTAAGAAGAGACCACTATCAACATGGAGTAGAAAAACCGGAATTTATAATTTCTAACAGCTGTTAAAGTGGTACTTTTTAATTATTTAATTAATTATTAAACACGAACAAAAGGAAAGCACTGTGCATGATAAACGTTGATCATTAATAATGAAGAATGTGGCAGATTTGTAACTTCACCTATTATAGGAAAGTAGATTTTATTTTAAATAAAATACGGTAGAAATTATTAATGTATCATAATCTGTTATTACAAATAATTTTCATGATAAACAAGGAGCAAGAGAACCGTCCTTGCTCAAATAATTTTCAATCTAATATTGGTCCAAGGTTAACACTAAATATATGTTTTTCGTAAACAAAACTGCCTCTTGTATGTATACCAATCACGCATCTTAACTATTTCACAATAAGACGAAGACAGAAATCGTGTTAACCATTACTAGGCAGTAACTTTTACAAGTATCACCATTTAGTGATACTACAACCAAAGATCTGCCATCACAGTAGTATATATAACATGCTAATATTTAATACTCGTGATTAAACAGATTTATTTAGTGTTAGTACTGCTGTAAAACTGATTCATAGTGATACATGTAACGTGCTAATATTAAATACTCGTGGTTAAACAGATTTATATTTATCCCTCAATAGTTACAAAGATGCAATTAGAAATTTACATTACTTTTATAGTGATTCCACTAGGATAACAATCGGAATTCCCCCAGTGGCACAGCGGTATGTTTGCGGACTTACAACGTCAGAAGCCAGGTTTCGATACCCGTGGTGGGCAGCGCACAGATAGCCCATTGTGTAGCTTTATGCTTAATTACAAACAAACAATTGGAATTCTAAAATAATTCTGATACAGAGTTACTAGATTTCTATATGTTTACAATGGTGTTCTCCTTTACAAAACTTATAAAATATCACACAAGTTAAATTCTAATACCAAATTTATAAAAATTATAACACCTTAAAACAAGATTTTTAAACGTGCTTTAATAATTAAAATGTGAAGGAAAAACAATTATGAAAAGGGATTCATTTATTTTTTAACTAAAACATAGAACTAAATTATTGTAAATAAACTTTAAAATAATTTACGATAATACATAATTTAAAAACTACTACTATCAGTCAGTTAACAGAGATTTGTTTTATATTGGCTACCAGTTGGTTAACAGAGATTTGTGTTTTTTTTACATTGACTACCAGTTGGTTAACAGAGATTTGTTTTATATTAACTACCAGTTGGTTAACAGAAATTAGTTTTTTTTTACATTGACTACCAGTTGGTTAACAGATTTGTTTTTTATATTGACTACCAGTTGGTTAACAGAGATTTGTTTTATATTAACTACCAGTTGTTTAACAGATATTTGTATTTTTATATCGACTACCAGTTGGTTAACAGAGATTGGTTTTTTATATTGACTACCAGTTGGTTAACAGAAATTTGTTTTTTTACATTGACTACCAGTTGGTTAACAGAGATTTGTTTATTATATTGACTACCAGTTGGTTAACAGAGATTTGTTTTATATTGACTATCAGTTGGTTAACAGATTTTTTTATATTGACTACCAGTTGGTTAACAGATATTTTTTTTATATTGACTACCAGTTGGTTAACAGATTTTTTTATATTGACTACTGTTGGTAAAAGAGTAGCCCAAGAGTTGGCGGTGGGTGGTGATGACTAGTTGCCTTCCCTCTAGTCTTACACTGCTAAATTAGGGACGGCTAGCGCAGATAGCCTTCGTGTGGCTTTGCACGAAATTAAAAACAACAACAACAAACAAAACAAATTATATTGACAACCAGTTGGTTAACAGAGATTTGTATTTTTATATCGACTATCAGTTAGTCAACAGAGATTTGTTTTTCATATTGACTACCAGTTGGTTAACAGAGATTTGTTTTAATATTGACTACCAATTGGTTAACAGAGATTTGTATTGTTTTTTTTTACATTGATTACCAGTTGGTTAACAGAGATTTTTTTTTATACTGACTAGTAACTGAAGATGCATTTTTATAACAGCATGTTAACGGGATAGCGTAAATTTTCATATAAGCCATTTAGTTAATATCAACTATCTATTATGGCAAATTATATACATTGATTTTTAGAGGTTGACAGGAGCGGGCTTAGACATGCCGAGGCCCTAAGCTATGTTTAGCTTGTGGCCTCCCTGCAAGTAAAAAAACAAAAACAAGACATTTTTTGAGGGCCCCTCGTAGGGTAAGGCCTGAAGGTATAGTTTTCTACTTTAAGGCAAAGTCCGCTACTGGAGGTACATTCTATTAAATCAACTTTGGGGCCTCACCGCATCGTTCAATCCATTTCGCCACGTCCAATGACTTGACCGGTATTGTCTTCGTATAAAATACAACCATATCCGTTTCATTACTCAGCTGATTGAGGTATGCCACGGTTAAACGTGTACGCCATGGAATTAAACTTGTGTACGGGTGGGTGACTTGTGTCGCTTTTCTAGAGAGAGATCATTCTTGATATTGTTGTTTACTGTTGCCTGGGGCACGTAGGCAGCTTTAGCCACTCAGCTTTGTGTTCGTGAAACCTCACCTGTTACAAGCTGTGGAACACTGGTTACCACGCCTGGGGTACGGCTTGTTCCAGATCTTTTTCTGGGTGGTTCTGGTACCCCATGGTGATCCTTAACCCTTTGTGTTCTAATGTCATTAAGTAAAAGAGATATTCCTCGCTTGGAAATTCTGTCTCCGGACTGAATGTATCGAAATTTGTTTTTTACATACTCTTCCCAAAAGCGACCAATCTTCTGTGGCATTATACTACCTACGAAAGCCAAACGATGTCCAAACGTAGTTGTGATACATGTCATTCCTTCGCGATACTTTCAGCCGCGCAGAGATGTGTTTTATACTGACTTGTTAATAAAGGTGTCTTTCCATACCGTGCGGTTATAAGAGATGTGTTTTTTATACTGATTTTTTAATAATGGTGTCTTTTCTTATTGGTAAATTAAGAGAAGTGTGTTGTTATGCAGAACAATTAAAAAGACATTTTTTTTTCAGTGGAAAGCAAACACATGTGTATTTTTCCAATGTAGGCTAACATTGGTGTCTTTTTATATTGGTTGGTGAACAACAGTTTTTTTTCCACAGAAAAGCTAACAGGTTTGGTTTGTTATGAATTTCGTGCAAAGCTACACGAGGGCTATCTGCGCTATCCGTCCCTAATTTAGCAGTGTAAGACTAGAGGGCAGGCAGCTAGTCATCACCACCCACCGCCAACTCTTGGGCTACTCTTTTACCAACGAATAGTGGGATTGACTGTCACATTATAACGCCCCCATGGCTGAAAGGGTGAGCATGTTTGGTGGGACGGGGATTTGAAACCGCGACCCGCAGATTGCGAGTCGAGCGCCCTAACCACCTGGTCATGCCGGGCCTGAAAAGCTAACAGAATAGTGTTGTTACACTCACCTCTTAAAACAGATATACTTATTTGTTGGCTGGTTTACAAATATTCCAATACAGGGATTTTAACAGAAATTGTTTTATTCGGACTAAAAGAAGTGCTTTACACTGAAATGTTAACAGAAGGGTGATTCCATACTAGCCAGTAAACAAAGGTCTTGTTCATTAGTATGATATCTATCTATGATCGAGATGTAAAATTCTTCCAAAACACGTGTATAAAGCCATTCAAACGTAAATGTAAACGCTGGATCAATTTCATTAAGATAATCTTAGTTTCGTTTTGGGGACCCCTTGTGTTATATTTATCTAAATCGAGCAGCGCAGCGATTATTTGATTTGGTACACCACAGGGATCGAACCCCGAAATTTAATGTTATAATCCCTCGGGCTTGCGTAGTGAACGGCCATAACAATTCAGGATAATCGCTAGCGGCTAGAACTAATTTCAATCTTCACCATTCCTTTTGTAATCAGCATGTTTGCACATTTAGAATTTCTAAAGCGTTTCCGCCATTGTAAACATTAGAATATCGATTAAAAGTTAATATTTTTGAACATTTCCAGGATAATTAAAAATAAAGATTCATCCAGGAATTTGTAATTAACTATGTCACTCTTCTTTATTTCTCGGCAAAGACAGAGAGAGAGAGAGAGAAAAAGAAAACATATTATGTTGTTTTCTGTAATAGATTTTCTTTCTTTTTCGTTTTGGTTTGAGCCTTCTACACCTCATTCTATTATGTAGATTGCTGTGGATTGACGTTTGTGTAAAATTTCTATCTAACTGCACTTGTTATAATTCCTATAATAGATCATAATTGCAAGTTCAAGATATATGCTAGAAAATGAGAAACAAAAATCACCAAAAATATATTTATTTTTCTGAAATATATTCTATTCTAATGCATATAGATAAAGTTAAATTCATTGTTTAATAATACAGAATTACAAATATAGATAACAAAATATAAAAAAAAAAATCCGGAAGGTTTTCATTTCTTCTTCCTTTATTTTCTTATTTTAAACATTTTGAACGATTAAATCATTTTAAAGTTTTATTTGCCTCTGAGCACAGTGGTCTATGATTCAATCAGCGTGTTGCTTTTGGCAGAAGCAATCATCTGCACATGTGACGTGAGGAGCAGTGTTTTTGTCGTTCATCCTTTAAGAAAATGCAACATTTTAATCCAATAAAACATTTATTATACGTTTTAAATTCAATATTAGATTTCTAAAGTGAATTTTATAATAGTGCCTTCTTAGAATTTTGCTCTAAAAAATAAAATTTCCTGGTGGAACGTACGAGAAGTGATGTAATTGCGGTAGACGTACAATATAATCAGCTATCTTAGGGTAAAATTTATCGTTTATATACATATATTTTTATGGAAAGATAGAATGGTGTTTTTTTGTCATTATTTGAACTTCCGTTAATTCTTTTTACATCTTCGTATAACGCGCGTTCCTTCCAGTCGTGGGATTGTAGGTTAGCGTGCCGGGCTACGGATCGCAGGGTCCAAGGTTCGAGATCACAAAATGCCGTTGAACAACAACAACATAAATTATAAACTTTTCTGACATTTCAGATGTGGGTGCATTATAAAAATGAGAGTTAATCTCGCTATATGGTCAAGAACAACCGCGTAGGAGGCGGATGCCAGTGTATGATAGCCATCCTTCTGATTAATAGTTCTAAATTAGGGTCTCTGACCTGGCCGTTTACCCATGTGGCATATAACCTGCCGTTCAGTTCGAAAATATTAAATACCTTTAGGCCAATTTTTACCCCCTGTCTTCTCTCTTCTATATGTTTCATTTTACATATTACATTCTCTGTTTTTCATAAATCAGTATTTGCCATCATGAAAACTTTATGTAAATGAACATACCTCTCCATCTTTCACTGCACAATTACATATATATTGAAAACAGGAATGAAGGACTGAGTGGGCTGGATAGTAATAGGTGGAATTGTACTTGACTTGATGTTACAGGTTAATGACGTGAATATCCAGTTAAATTTATATCTGTACGCATGGATATGACCAAACGTTTATACCTGTGTGTATATGATATGGGACATCACTATTTGCGATGCATTATCTACAAAAGAAGTTATTGAATCTACTGTCTGGAAAACTGCCTCCAGCGAAAGTCCATTGCTATGTATGTCAGATTCACATATGAGAAAGAGGGAATGCTAGGTTGGACTTCCATTAAAAACCTGTCAATTCCTCCCCTCACCAATATGTAGGTCTACACATTTACATTTTAGTCTCCCACACATACACTTTCAAGTTCGTTCCGAATCCTATGGATAGACTGGAAATGATATATTTTTGTAAGGTAACAACATATGATTTTTTTATCTTATAATACGAGCATTTGTTTCATTCATAATATCAAGAATAATGCACGAAATAATTGTTCATATTCATTTGTAATATCACACGAAAATTTGGATAAGTGCAATTGATACGTAACTTGTATCAATTTCGAATAAAACTTGCTATCACTACTCTTCTTATTTTAAGCGATTGATCACAACCAGGTGCTTTTTTTTGTATCATTTATGACGTAAAAACTAAAACAGCTTTAACTGATGTATATCTATATACCTGTACGAAACAAAACCTGATGCAAATAGTGTAATATTTCATTGTTCAATTGAGGAACCAAAAAAAAAAAAATCCATGACTTATCTAGACTGTTATCTGAATGTAACAGCATCCAACAACAGAATTCAAGCATGTGGATGTGTATTAAGCACAAATATAGATTTGTTAACTGTACGTTACAGACCGCAATAAAGGGTTACGACAGCTGTACTTGAAATATTGTGCAAGTGTTACAATCTTAATTTTTGTTTTCTTTGATCCCTCTCTCTACTGTACTTGAAATTTTGTAATTATAACATTAAATTTACATTCTGACGTTTGTAAATTGTTTGTAATTAAGCACAAAGATACACAATGGGCTATCTGGGCTTTGCCCATAACGAGTATCGAAACCCGGATTCTAGCATTGTAACTCCGCAGACATACCGCTGTGCCACTGGAGAGGGGCGTTTGTAAATTGACTTCCTTGTTCTTGACATAATACACTGATTAATACTTAATACTCTGATGTCTTCAGAAACTTGAGGTTCAGAAGATAAGCGTAACTTGGTGAGCTTTTTTCTTGAATTAGATAACATTTTTTTACGAAACAACAACAACAACTTACCTTTTGTCTCGTCTCATAGTCTAAAGGTCCAGCAACGTAGATAGCACCAGTTTCATTTTTCACTGCAAAAGCGCCCCCTATATTTCCTTGCGTAATTTCATATCGGATTCGAGAAGCTGTAAAAAGGAGGGTAGTTAAGATATACATACTTGATGATGTTTTTTATAATCATCAGCGGTTTCTGCTAAAAATAAGGTGGGGGAAAAACTTCATTTTGACTAATTTGGATACATATCCTAACTGATTGTACAAAAGGACCATAACCTTAATATTGACCATTGGTCTACTAGTGTGATGTTCTCAGATGTACTAATTTCCTAGAAGTAAGAGCAATACCCGCTCTAACTTGAGGACTGGAAGAAAATGTCTTTCGGAATTTAACTGAATGTCTGACCTTACTGAATTTAGGAAACAGTTGTGTGTATTAACCCTAATGAACCCGCAAAGGCGAAATGTTGGTTAAAATATAAAACTTCTTTTATAAATATCTGGAATATAAAAGTCGTTTTTTTCTAAACGTTTTATCAAGAGATTGAACACTAAGGTAAATTACAAACAGTTTATTTAAAAATCTACAGAAATTAACAAAAGTATAAGGAATATTCCAACCCCATCTTCCGTGGGAAAGTCTAGCAATACCAAAAAAAAAAAAAGAAAAAAGAAAGAAAGAGTGACCCTTAACATGTTTGACTAGTACAAGAATAAGGTCATCGCACTTCAAAGCCACCTATTTGCATGCAATACATTCAACACGTGCGCCAAAACACGCACAAGTGCCAAAAACGTTTGAAATTTTGGTAAATAACAGAATTTCATTTTTTTATCTAAAAGGAAAAGAAACACTTGGGCATGCTTCACATACCACAACAGAAAGCAGAGTTCAAACTCTGTAGGCCTAACTAGAAGCTCATAAAATGTTTTAAAAAAATATATATATTTGAAGGGTTGGGCATTGTATTTATTTATGGGGTTTCGTATTTATATTTGTGGGTAAATCATTTGATCCATCTTTTAGATAACGAATTATGAAGAAAAGATTTGTTTTTTTAATTTGTCTGTGGAGAATAAATTACTTTAGTTCACGAAACATTAGTGTACCAAGAACGATATATATATTTGTGTGTATCTGAGGAACATCGATTGCACTTATGTCAGGGTTTCAACAAACAAACATTATCAATGCAAATAACAGATAACTCCTCCCGAAAACAGATTGTTGGTAAAGTACCGTATCTATTGTATACAGTGCAACATTCCTAGCAGGTTTTAGTTCCACACACACATATATATATATATATACATATATACTCGCAAAGACCACCAAAACATTTGCAGTCTCTTTATTGCAACAGCACTTTTTTAACTACAGGATTTCTAGAATTATACAAAAGAATTCTAATTGAAAACACCAAAATCTATAAGTCCAATTTCTTTAGACCTAACATTAGTTAAGCCTTTATTTGACAAAGAGATAAATTAACACTGTAACTTGTGTATGTTTTTTTGTTTTACTTTAGTTACCGCTAAACTTTACTGGACTCAATAATATCAATAAATAAACTTATAATGTTATTTTATGACCTAACGTTAGACCTTTTTATAAAAACTTTAATAAGCTTTTAATATGTTGCTTTACAAAATGTCTACTAAAGTATATTTACGACCGCTTTTTGTTTACACCCATTGAAATGAATTGCACGCGCATGCGTATTTAGATAGTAGGGTTTTCAGAACAGACAAAAACTGAGTGTTGTTATAATAGATATAATTTTAGTACCCAATATTATTTCTCGATGTTTCTCCTTCAGAAGGATGAATAAGTACGATGTGTAAGTATTAATATTTTATGGCAAAGCTACTAATGCTATCTGCCGCCGTCCCTAATTTCGAACTACTAACCAGATGGAAGGCAATCAGTCACAGCAAACTACCACCCACCATCCACGCTGAGAGATTAACTGTCATTCTTGTAAACCACCCACAACTGAAAGTGAGGGAATTTTTTTAAGACATTGAAAGGATTCGAACCTGGTTCGTCAGCTCCGAAATCCAGAGCTCTACTACATGCAGGGTCAATACACGCCCGCGATGTTTAGTTTCATCTTCAACAAACAGGAAGAAAGGAGAACCTTCAAGTTTTTACAACTAGAAAAACATACATTTTCCCGACAAAAAAACACAAAAAAACTAATCGATTTCGAAAGTTCCATTTTATTTCTGCAATACCAACAGTTCTAAAAAATTGCTTTGTAAATTCGAATACATACGCACTGATAATAAATTGAAGAGTAGAAAGAGATCAGTGATAAACGCAAGTTACTCGGTGCATGAACTACAAATATAGTTTTAATTCCATCGAACAAAATAGCCAACTGATCATAGAAACACTCCTTTTAAACAAAAAATCGTTTATCTTCGACTCGAAGCCACCACAGTTCAAAATTTAATCAATACCTTAACTTATAACAATCTTCTCGGAGAATAATACTATTACATTGGTCTGACGCTTGTGGAACAGAAAAAAAAACACAACAAAAATAACTCATCAATTAGATATTAGATTCTAAGGAGACTTTGCAATTACGTTGGATTCAATAACTTATTAACAAGTTAAGTTGTCTGACGTTAACTCGCAAAAGGTCTTGTACTGATCTTTAGCACCCTGTGTCATGGCCAGGTGGTTAGGGCGCTCGACTCGCAATCTGCGGGTCGCGGGTTCGAATCCCCGTCCCACCAAACATGCTCACCCTTTTAGCCATGGGGGCATTATAATGTGATGGTCAATCCCACTATTCGTTGGTAAAAGAGTAGCCCAAGAGTTGGCGGTGGGTGGTGATGACTAGCTGCCTTCCCTCTAGTCTTACACTGCTAAATTAATGACGGCTAGCGCAGATAGCCCTCGTGGAGCTTTGCGCGAAATTGAAAACAAACAAACAAACTGTGCCATGGATATAAGTTCCCTCTATATTATTATTGAGTGTATGACAATCACATATACCACGATACTTTTGTGCTTTCGGTGAAAAGAATGTAGAAGTAGCAAGACATATTTAAGTACGTCGATACATTTGTGAATAGATAGAAACTGTCATTTCGAGACTTTAATGTGACTACATTTAGTTACGTTGATACACCGTCAGCATAGTAGTTAAGAGCCATTATTCTAAATGATTTTTTTTTCTTGAAGCCGGGAACAAAAGTTGAACTATTATGCGATTGGCGACTAAAATAAAGTTAGAGATAAAGAAATTCGCAAGATATGGTTCAAATACAGGGTAGGCCAAAATTACCTTTTCTACTTTAAAATTTGATAATTAAATAACTAAAGAAATACAACCACGCAGTTTGTAGCCCAACTCAAACAGTAGGCTAATTCCGTGGCCATTGCGCTCGCCAGACATCACTCCACTAGACTTCTTTCTTTGGGAGTATGTTAAGGATATCGTGTATCGCACACCTATAGCAAACATCACGGAGCTAAAGACCAGGATAACAGATGGTATCGTCACTGTAACTGTAGACACGTTGCAGCGAACGTGGACTGAAACCGAATATCGGTTGGACGTACTGAGAGCCACTAATGGTAATCGCGTAGAAGTCTACTGACACGTCAATAAAAACTGTTTCAGTTGGGCTACAGGATGGTGAAAACTGCATGGTTGTATTTCTTTAGTTATTTAATTATTAAATTTTAAAACAGAAAATATAATTTTGGACCACCCTGTATAGTATACATTATTTCTCTACAGTGCTGTACACAGTAACTGTATAACATTTCATGCTACAATACTCTAGAATCTAGATAACAATAAATAATATACATAAAATATAATACGATAGAAAGAGGAATGTTTTACATTTCATTCTGTAGAGGGCATTAGATATGCACACTCAAAATCATGCCACGTGGTAACTGTCAGTATTAACATTTTTAGTTATCGTAACAAGTCATCTACACTGGTTCTTCTGGATTCTTTTCGGTGATATTAATGTTAAATTCATGATTAAGCAACTCTTATGTACTAAGTTATTACAGAACGCATATTAAATGCATTCTGCTTTATACAAATTAGCCTTTTGAATGCTGCTCGGCTCGAACTAGGTCGCTCTAGTGTTTAGGGATCTCGACTTGCAATGTTAGGGGTTCGAATCACATCATCGAACATGCTCGCCCTTTTAGCCGTGGGTGTGTTATAATGTGACACTAAATCCCACTAATCGATTAAAGTGCATCACAAATATTGGCGATGGGTGGTGTTGATTAGCTGTCTTCCCTCTTGTCACTTTTAAATTAGGGACGGCTAGCGCAGAAAGCCCTCGAGCAGCTTTGTGCGAAATTCAACAAACAAATAATTGAAATAAACTTCAATCAATATGACGTTGCCACATATCGTGCACAAACTACGCTATACATACTGATATAGCTTCACAAGTCCGGATCACTCTTATTGGTTTTGATTCTGGAAGCGTTGGAAGTTTAAAGAAAGACAACCTCTACTTAAAGCTTACCTATGATTTAATATATTCATGCATAATACACGATTTCATCGGAGGAATGTTTTTTCCTTTTAATTCAACAGTTGGTTTGGAAACAGTATCAATC
>NW_013665854.1:732020-739215 GCF_000517525.1 Limulus polyphemus | reverse complement strand
TCCGGATCACTCTTATTGGTTTTGATTCTGGAAGCGTTGGAAGTTTAAAGAAAGACAACCTCTACTTAAAGCTTACCTATGATTTAATATATTCATGCATAATACACGATTTCATCGGAGGAATGTTTTTTTTTTCCCTTTTTAATTCAAACAGTTTGGTTTGGAAACAGTATCAATCCTGGTAACAGAGTACAAAATGTATTTATAGACCTTTAAATTAATACTAGACGAAAACATTTTGTTTTATAAATTAGGCCTAATGGTCCAGGCTTTTGCATATAGCCTTAAATTAGTTATGTTTTGGAAACACTTTTAAGCCTAATTAATAAGTAACTGCATCGGTTCGTCAGCTAATTAACTTCAGTTAATGAAGTTTCGACCAATTTATTTGGCAAGCTATTGCTAACTTACGTTTTCACGTTCTAATATTTCCAATTACCAGATATTTGATATTTTCAATCTCAAGGAGATCTTATGCCAGGTCAGAGATTCCTAGGTCCAGGCTTAGTTATCTGTAGTTTACAGCTATTGACCAGAGAAAAGGCATCCAAGCAGTAGCACAAGCCGCGTATACGGCTACTCTTAACTATATAAGAGGACTGACTGTCACATTTATAATACCCCAGAGCTAAATCCGCGTAAAGCGCTCAACAACATATCGGGACTTAAACTTTAGTTCCTACGTTCCGCAGGTGGCAAGTTTAGAACTAAACACCACCTGGGCTAGTTTTACTCTACACAGAAACCCGAAGAAATATCTTAATCAGTAAAGAAGATTAAAAATCTAATTTTTTGATTAATCAACGGTTATACTTTAGCTGTAAGTTTAATGTAAAAGTTTAGTTCTTTATTTCTAAAATAAAGACTTGGTTAAGTATTAATGTTTCTAAGTTTATTAAAGTACAGTTATTTATAACCATTGTTAGACTTGAGGTTGGAAACTATCCATCCACTTTTTTTTGGAAGGGCAGACGCTTCCCACACACTATTTTTGTGCTTTCATGAAAAACAGTGGGTGGAGAACTGACCACAAGAACTTAAACCTCTTTACTATCGCAGGTATGTTGATTACACCTTTACTATTTTAAACAAATCTCCCAATTACTACAACACGTAAATAAAATATGAAGTTTCTGTTGAAAATCAGGAGGATCATAGAATTCCATTTTTGGACAGAACACTTTTGTAAATAAAATATGAAATTTCTGTTGAAAATCAGGAGGATCATAAACTTCCATTTTTGGACAGGACACTCTTGAAAATAAAGTATGAAATTTCTGTTGAAAATCAGGAGGATCATAGACTTCCATTTCTGGACAGGACACTTTTGTAAATAAAGTATGAGGTTTCTGTTGAAAATCAGGAGGATCATAGACTTCCATTTCTGGACAGAACACTTTTGTAAATAAAGTATGAAGTTTCTGTTGAAAATCAGGAGGATCATAGACTTCTATTTTTGGACAGGACACTCTTGTAAATAAAGTATGAAGTTTCTGTTGAAAATAAGGAGGATCATAGATTTCCATTTTTGGACAGAACACTCTTGTAAATAAAAAACAATAACGGACATCTTCAATGTGAAGTTTATCATAAGAAAACTTTTACGGGATTAAATTTTAATTTTGCAAGTTTCATTCTTACTATCTTTAAATAAAATGTAGTTAAAATACTTTTATACCGTGCTTATGAGATATCTAGCACATACGAAGGTTTACATAAAGAATTTTTGAACATTTAAGAATTATTGTTTCAAAATTATTTTACAAGTTATTTTATTGATAAAATATTTCGTAGTTATTTACATAAGCGAAGTGTTGTTACACCCACTGTGTTTACGATGTACCTAAAAAAATGTCTGGTTATTAGTTTACCTTATATGGGTAAATATTCTTTGATTATTAAGAATCAGCTGAAAAAATGTTGTCTGTAAAGTATACTCGCAGATACAACTGAGGTGCATTATTAAGCCTAACTGTTGCCTTACTTTTTTTTATATTAAGCCTAACTGTTGCCTTACTTTTTTTTTATATTAAGCCTAACTGTCGCCTTAATTTTTTTTAAATTTAAGGACTAAATTCCATCTTTACAATCTATTTTTGTTGTTCATAAATTTAATTGTCCTTGATGTCAGCAGGGTTATATTGGTTCTACTAGAAAAATATTAACGCGCATAAAAGAATAAGCTAATTTAAGATTGTTTGTTTGTTTGTAGTTAAGCACAAAGCTACACAATGCTCTTCTCACCACGGGTATCGAGACCCGGTTTCTAGCGATGTAAGTCCGCCGACATTCCGCTGTGCCGCTGGGGAGGGGTGAAGTGGGGGTGCTAATTTAAGAACACCAGTTGTTCTTGTACACGTCCTAGGTGAATGTGATGTTCCTGTCCATTCTAATTTATTTAAGATCTTGGCTCGGACCAATGATGAACAGAACCTTCGACGAAAATACAGTTTGCTAATATTTAAACTGAGACCAGAAATCAACGATATTAGTTCTGCTTGTAATTTGACAGCAAAACTATAATCGTGCTGTAATCACTTTTGATAGCCACAAGCTGTTACCGACATATTTTAATATCATTTCAATCTGTGTTAGAAATAAAAGAACAAACCACAATGTACCACTATTCCAACTCGGCGCATTTCTGATAGAATAATACAGGCGTCGTTTGTACAAGGAATAATGCTCCTCACAGGAAACAATCCATACAGGTACTTGTTAGTAAAACAATATATGTTACAGTCATGGTAACCAAACATTAAAATTGCATTATTCTCATGATCAAAGCGTTCATGTTTGTCCTTTTAAAAGTTGTTTCTTTTCTTTCTTTCTTTGTGTGGGTGTGGCATTCTTTGTTATTTCGAATTTTTTACTTTGTCGAAAAATGCTCAAGCGCAAAATCAATGTTTTGTTTCATACAATCTAAACTAAGCATACTGAAAATAGCAAAAACAAAGTGTACATGATATTTCTGTAGAATATTTTTAACAATTAGCATACATCTTTTATGCAAAATCGCATACTACAGCATAATCTTTCTCACTATCACACATTCTGGTGTTTTGCTTTGAAATGGAAACTCCGATGTGTCATTACTGTAACGATAACTTTGAATACTAATTCAAGTCGTCGTTAGAAATCAGATGAATAAGCCAGCTGGTGGCTCAACGGTAAGTCTGCAGGCTTTAGACATTAACAATCGGGTTTTGATACCAGTTGTGGGCACAGCACAGATAGTCCATTGTGCAATTTTGCGCTTAACAACAATCAAACCAGGTTCTGGGGATTTCGGGACGTGCAGAGATAATTCTCTTTAACACTTCCCAGACTCCAGATAAAGCAATGTTTTCTTATTGCAATAAATATGACTACATAACGTTGTTTATCCTTGATTTTTTCCCCAAGAGAATACATTACAGTGAAAGTAAGATAGCTCAGAAAGACGGTTATTTAAAACTTATACTAAATCAGTGGGTGGGGTTCTCAGATAGCGTGTCTAACAAAAGTTATGGGACTCCTGCGTTAGTTTTTTAATACTAAAACATATATTACAATATCGCATTTGATACTAAGATAATTTTTATTAAATCATATGCCTGAATAATAAGAAAGGACGTTAGGGGTTTGAACAATTATTTTAAACACAGAACATAAACTGGACTTCACAACTTCGATATTTATCAAATTATCTCAAGAATATGTTTAGCTTATTAAAGCATGAAGTGCTGTTCTTGTGTTGAAAATGTATTTTGGTTTCCGGCGCGTAGTATAGCCTGGAGTTTATTGTCAGAGAACGCAAACTCGGTTGTCATCTGTACAACTTTGTCTGCTCATCGGAAGTACACCAAAATTTCAATAAAGTCGGCCACGAACAGATTCTAAAGCCTATTGTTTAGGACGGATAAAGTTAACTGTGATATAAATATGCAATGCGGTTAGAATTTCGTTGCTTTGCTGGAGGAGAGTAAATAGGTCCTGCGTGACGTGATGCGCTTGTTTTGGTTTTCATCAGTTGTTCAGCTTCCGGTTCTCTAGACGCCGACAGTACAATAGTTACAACACTCTTTCACATGCCTCAGCGGAATTTCAATAGTTAATATTCCCCCCGTGCACGCACAATTCACACCTTGAGTTCAAGAGTAAATTACTAAAATGATGTTAATTACATGTCTTTCTCTTATAATCGCCACATGCGTATCAACGTGTAGTGTATCATAACTAATTCTTCTATTTCCATTTGTAAAGTAATTTGTACCGTATCATAACTAATTATTATAATTCTTATGTCACCATATGCAAAGCAACGTGTACTGTATTATAATAAATTATTATAATTATTATGTCACCAGGTGTGAAATAATGTGTACTATAAAATAACTAATTATTCTAACACCATATGTCTACTGTATCATAACTAATTCTTCTGATTCTTATGACACCTTATGTGAAGTTTGTTTGTTTTGAATTTCGCGCAAAACTACACGAGGGCTATGTGCGCTAGCTGTCCCTAATAGAGGGAAGGCAGCTAGTCTTTTACCAACAAATAGTTGGATTGACCCTCACATTATAACGCCCCCACGGCTGAAAGGGTATGTTTGGTGTGACGGGGATTCGAACCCGCGACCCTCAGATTGGGAGTCGAGCGCCCTAACCACCTGGCCATGCCGGGCCTCTTATGTGAAGTAACGTGTATTATATCATAACTAATTCTTATGTCACCATATGCGAAGAAACTTGTACTGTATCATGACTTCAATGATAAACGTTTGAACTACAAGCACATTGTATGGACGACTTGTGCAAATCTACGATCGACGAAAATTAATTTTCGCAAATTCTGTAGCACTGAAGCTCCTTCAGTTCCATTCTGATGAACACACTTTCCTTTCGTCCTTTACATCCACACTTTCTCTTTCAGTGAAATTACAGTAATTTCGCCGCAGAAATGGAACCCGGGATTCTAGTGCTATAAGCCCTTAAGTTCACCGCTGAACCATCATGGGAAAATTATTTAGAGTTGTTGTTGTTGAAATTAAGCACAAAGCAACACAACTACCCCAACCACGGGTATTGAAACCCGGATTCTAGCGATGCAAGTTCGCAGACATACCGCTATGTATTCTATTAGACAAAACCATCAACAAGTACAATATTTTTATATACTACCAGATTTATAGATGCCACCTAGAAAATATTTCCATTTTCTGAGCTTTGGAAAGAGTTTCCGAGATGTCTGTATTCAAACAACACCAGCATACGTTAAAATCAGTCACGTTTCTAGAATTAAACAACAATGTTATCGAATAACTTAGGAAATGCTACGAAAGTTAACATGTTAAAATAGGTTATGAACAAAGATGTAAAACTGTTTCTCACGCTATATGGGTGACTTGTCAAGACTATAGAGTTCACGAAACACTCACGCGAGCAGGCTAAAGGCCGTTTAAGTTCATTATTATGTAAGTATGCTTTTTAAAGATTAAAAGTCTTTCTTGCTAGTTATGGTCTAAATCAGGATTTGAGAAATACTTAAGACTTCTGTAAGCCGATAATGAGAGCGTTAAGTTGCGCTATATGTACTTAAAGGGGTTACAAATGTTTTGAAAATGCACATAATATATATGTCATACTCATGAAAATTTAGCTTATTAGAACTCCAAGTCAATATGTATAAAGTCTATTTGGAAACTTAGCGACAGTAAGAAATCTGTCATGTATCCTAAATAGTACTAGCGGTAGATTTTTGTTATCAGATATAGATAAGTTGATAAAATATTCCATTCCTAGATTTAGATTAAAATATTATCAGACTTAGAAAATGATAAAATATTAACAGGTTACAAGAAGATGCAATGTTAACCGGTTAAAATAATTCTTATATAAGAGTTAGCACACAGGATCACACATAAAAGGTGTAATGAATTTTAAAAAAAGTCCCATAACTCGAGCGCTTTTGAATACTTGACTATTCTTCTTCAGGGGAATGAAAAACAACACTTTGTTTTTTGAATTGAAGAATAATAGTCAAGTATTCGAAAGCGCTCGAGTTTTGGACCTTTTTTTTATATTAAATTCATTGCACCGGTTAAAATAATTTACAGTAGGTTTAAAAGAAATTTTGAGTTTCAGGAGATGCAACAATATTCACATGTAAAGAAGGTGTTGATATATTATCATGGTTCACAATATCATAATATGAACAGTTTTACAATATGAGAAAACATAACCAGCTTTAGAAGACGACAAAATATTTAGGGATAAAAAAAGATGTTAAAATATATTACTAGGTTTACAAGATGATAAAACATAACCAGCTTTAGAAGACGACAAAATATTTAGGGATAAAAAAGATGTTAAAATATATTGCTAGGTTTACAATATGATAAAACATAACCAGCTTTAGAAGACAACAAAATATTTAGGGATAAAAAAGATGTTAAAATATATTACTAGGTTTACAAGATGATAAAACATAACCAGCTTTAGAAGACGACAAAATATTTAGGGATAAAAAAGATGTTAAAGTCTATTACTAGGTTTACAAGATGATAAAACATAACCAGCTTTTAGAAGACGACAAAATATTAAGACGGTAAAAAAAAGTTGTTAAAATATATTACTAGGTTTACAAGATGATAAAACATAATCAGAATACTACAATACTATGAGGTGCACACTGTCAAAAGCTCAGCAACTTTAAAAGATGTTAAACCATTATTAGGTTTAAAAACAAAACGGAGTTATAATAATACCTGATTTTAATAAACAATAAAAAGTTATTAGTGTAACAAGACAGTGGTAAAAACGAAAAGCTGTAATAAATACGCAATATACTGAATAAAATGCGCGTTATCTGCCTGAGTTTTGAAACTTTAAATTTTAATGGATAGATCATGCGAATGTTATTTCAAAAGCTGATAAATTGTTAGTTATATGCTAATTTCGAGTGTCTTTTTTTGTAAGAATGCACGTATGTTCTGGTGTATTTCAAAGGTGCTGCCTGCTACGAAAAGAGATTATTCTCATTTTGCCTTATAGGTTTACTAATTTACTTATGTGTTGTTGTGTGTTACATTGGACAAACATAGAGGCAAGTTGTAGCTTGTATTGGGCTATCCAGATCGGTGGTGCGATTGTTGTGACATTATTAGATAAATTCTTTGTTTGTTTTGAATTTCGCGCAAAGCTACACGAG
>NW_013665854.1:716776-731020 GCF_000517525.1 Limulus polyphemus | reverse complement strand
AGATTACGAATCGAGTGCCCTAACCACCTGGCCATGCCGGGCACATTAGATAAATGATCTGTCCATTTGACAGCTTGGACAAGATCGTAGAATGTGAACCACATAATGACTATTATTTGAATAAAAAAATGACATAAAAAATTAAAAGTCTGTTGTTCATACTCACAAAAACTTCAGAACAACCAATGGAGTGATTACTAGTGATTGCATGTCAGGAACAGACTTTATGAGTTGCACTTAATTAAAACCAAGAAAACTTATTTCAACCCCATAGTTGACCTCTATCTGCGCTAGTCGTTCATAATTTTTGAAGTGATGGTCAATAGGAAAGAAAGTTAGTCAATATCACCCACAGCTAACTTATGGGCTATTTTATTCGCAAATGGGATTTGACCGTCACTCTTATAACGCATACACGGTCCCAAACGATACAGTTTAATCAATACACAAAGCGGACTAGTTTAGTCGTCACCTTTGTCTTTACAATGTTCCTTCTCATTTGCAAACTAAGACTGGGTCCCTTTAAATTGAACATGCTAAAAATTGAAAGGTTCTTAGAACATCTTGTGTGTTGTTGTTTCTTTGGACAATAGGAGAATCTTAACTTTAGTTCAACATTGTTTAGCTTAAGCTTACATGCATGCCAGATAACTACGTTATACATTTTATTATTATTATTATTATTCAGTAGCTAGGTTGATGGTACAGACTATCCTCCAGTACAGCTTTATAAGGTAAAGTTTTCCCATGTGGTTTTGAGCATATACACACTATTATGTTATATCTTGATTCTAAACAGCCAAACTTTTGACTTGATAACATAATTTGTTAACATTTGATAACATAATTTGCCGCAGAAATTTATGTAAAAACACTACAATTAAATATACATTTTACCATTTATAAAGGAATTAGGTAAAAAGAACGACTGCTTTCTTGTAAGGACTATACTCTTGTGATATTCAGGATCAAGATGGTTAGAAGCTTTGTAAATCCTTGTTCTCACCCTATCCGTATACACAGCCACCCTATTTTCACTGACAATTTCACGTTTTCACACACAGGTAAACAAGCCATGAACTTCTTGTCAGAACAAGTTTACTGATCTCAAATAGCTTACTAATCCTAACTAAAAAGTCCTGTTCTTTGTACCTGTCCTCATTTTAAACGTATGAATTTTGTTATTTCCTGCTACAGGACTTTGTAAATACTGGTGGATTTTAGGTGTTTTGTTTTGTAGTTTATTAATATTAACACACTATAATGTTTTATTAAGTATTAGTAGTTACAAAGTGTGAGTTCTGAAATTTTCGTTTTCAGATCTAGAGAATTGTGAAGGAAATGAGTTCATCATGCAGAAACGCGAGCTTAATTAAGAACTGGAATACCACAGTTAATTACAATCATATTCAATCAACTATATATATATATATATATATACATCAGCATTAGATATTTTAATATCCTATCATGTTACCTCTCGTCTGAAATGCATGTAAATAAACGTATGGTAATTACAGTTTGGATATTATATGTGAGCATATTAATACTAAAATGTATTGGAAAGCGAATTTCATCGAATAATTAGGAAGACACAAAATGGCGTTTGTACTGCATTAGCAAAGAAACGGAGTTATAGGTTTCAATTTTATGACTTTTACGTGTAAAAAAGGTTTGAATGAAGAGTTTACATATGTTTCTGTCTGCGTTTGTTTGTTTATAATTAAGCACAAAGCTACACAATGGGCTATCTGTGCTCTGCCCACCACGGGTATAGAAACCCGGTTTCTAGCATTGTAAGTTCGCTGACATACCGCTGTGTCACTGGGGGCTTCTATCTGCGTAAAGAGAACATAAAATGACATATTAAAGATTTACAAAACATTTTGTACGTAAATTAGTTAAAAGTATGACGTACAATAAGATTTCCCCTATAAAAGATCCTACAAGTGGATGATATAAGTTGGTTTCAGTACAATTACAGAACGTAGACACGGGTGACGTCATTTCGGTGATACAAAACTGGTTTTATCTCGGTAATTATTCATGACTAACGAACAAGGTGAACAATCGAATAATTTTTATTTAACAATTGGAGTGACAGATGACCAAAATGTTTATTCATTTTGTAATATTAAACGATACCTCAATATTACACCGACATTAGGTATTCTTAAAATATAACATATTTCTGTCTTCAATTGCATCAAAGTAATTGTCCAGCAATAAACGCCATCACGCACTATTTATCTGTTAACGTTATGTACTAAAAATTAAAGGCACTTTATATGAACAATGTTACATGTTCCTTTGTTGCCCTGGGAACTATATCTTTCATCGTCGATCATGTTTAGACTGATGACAATGACTACACACTTTATCCAACATCGCAGTTTTTATTGTAACAAACTTCTGCGAAAGAGGGCGTAGTCCAACACATCTGGAAAAACTTTTTTCAAATCTTTCACAGCAAGAAGACACCTGGATTTCAAGACCACGATTAAATATGTCGAAGGCATAAAAAAAAAGCCCACTGTAGCTGTGTCGTGGGCTTGCCACCTATGGGATCGCATGGAATTGATGTAACTCAAGTTTTTTTAGCTATCTTTCTATTGAAAACAACCGCTGAGTTCGAGGCGTTTTTAAAAGCTTGTAAAACAACAACAACAACCCCTGAGTAAGATACGTGGTTGAAAGCTTGTAAAACAACAACAACAACCCCTGAGTAAGATACGTGGTTGAAAGCTTGTAAAACAACAACAACAACAACCCCTGAGTAAGACACGTGGTTGAAAACTTGTAAGATAACAACCACTGAGTTAGACGCATAGCTGGAAGCTTATAAGTCTTCGTTAACTTAAGATTCTCACCTGTTTTCTTGTAAAATGTGCCAGATATGCCCAACTTTATTACAATGTTTTTAGAGAAGTCAGAAGGTTCTCTTTCGCAAAAAAATTGTCATCATTTCACGGAAGAAGTTGCTCTATATGAATTTACTTGATTAGTGATTTCGGTGACGGTTGCTGTGCATGTTTTCCTGAGCACATTGAAGATTTTATTATTTGAAACGTCCTGTCCGTAGACACTGCACTGCTTATGAATCTTGCGCCCTGTCCTTAGACTCTGCACTGTTTATGAATCTTTCCATACGAATATCCTTCCTCGAAAGGAATATTATATTCAACTTCAGAAGCAAGTCTACAAGTGGCGGTATTGCACTATGTAATAGTAGTTAGTTCACCGTGATTACAGGTGGTAAACATGTCGTCCGTGGCGCCACTGCATATGTAACTAGTACTTATAAAGTGCAATTAACCATCTGTAGAGAAATATAAGTTAGCTTAATACATACTATTTGAATACCAATCCTACAATTTCACTATTTCACAGAAGCCAATAGCTTAGAGATAAGCTTCGGAGCTTATGATACTAAAATTTGGAGTTTGATTTCCTTAGTGAGCATAGCACAGGTGGCCCATTATGTACCGTTGGCTTATCAACAACAACAAAGAACAAACAAACAAATTTTCTGTTTATATAAATAAATCAACATATTTATCATGCGAACTATTCCTACCTATGTTATTTTTGACTCTCAACCTATATGTGTACCCATTTGTTATATGATAAATTATCTCTTTACCTAAATGTTTGTCTCTCCACCTAATAACAATAATCATTTGCTTCGTTATGTATCAAATTCTTTTATCTTTCTGTTTATCATTTTATCTACTGATTTCTAGGAAAAATTATTTTCAAGCATGATGGTGTCAGTTATATATTAATATCGAAGAACGTGAGACAAATTTCACAAAGAACACTTAAATGACATAGCAATGGAATTGTTTGTTGAACTTCTAGCAAACCTACTCAAGAGCTATCTGCGCTAACCATACCTAATGTAGTAATGATAGACTAGAGGGAAGACAGCCAGTCAATACCACCAACCACCATCTCTTGAGTTACTCTTTACCAACAAATAGTGGGATTAACCGTTATATTATAACGACTCCAAAGCTGAAAAGGCGAGCATGTTTGGGGGATGGGTTTCAGTCCTGTGGCCCGCAGATTGTGAGACTAATGCCTTAACTATCAAACTGCACAGTCGTCAAACAGAGCATGACCGGACATGGCGACACTAAGTGTAGTGACAAGGTAAGGCTTCAAAATCGTTTAAACATATCGTACTTAACAGCTGTAGAGCATCTTAGGCCTCATGTTTACCAACAATCAATCTATAGATGGAACTCTGGCTTGGTTAAGTTTAAGAGTAACCTATATTTTTCATTAAATAGGTAAACCATAAAACCTTTGAAATACAATCTGTAAAGTCAGACACGTCACAAGGTCAAATAATACGATACCCTACAGGTGTAAAAATATAACAAAACTAATATTCGATCACAGATATTCGCACAAGTTTCTCATTCAATATGTAATAATACCCATTATGATGAGATTGTTGTTATGTGTTGGTTAAGTACAAAACTACACAATGAGCTATGTGCGCCGTGTCCACCACAGGGAACAGGACACCGGATCTTGCTTGGCATTATCAGCCTCAAGCTTATTAGCTCAGCCAGCAAAAGACAATATTTTGGGAAAATATTTATCCTTGTATTCATTGTTTAAAGGAAAAAGATATTACAGGTTTAGTTAATGACTTATAAAAGACATAATCTGGTTATATACAACAGATTAATGATACAGTGTATGAAGGTAATTCATGGATAGCTGACAATAAATCATTATGATGACCACCAGTTCCAACCTGTATTTCTTAAATGTCAAATCTTTAATGTGGGTGTGTGGTTGCTCTGGTTAGTGGAAGATGTTTTGAATTGACTGCTCTATTGTAGAAAGAAGCATTAGCCAGACAACAATTAATGCATTAACTGTTATTGCAATTTTGAAAATTAAGAAAATATTGGCATTTAGTCGAATTTGTCTGCTCAACCAGTCAACAGTTATCATCCTAAAAAGTATTGTCAGTTTGATCAATCCAATGTGGACCTAAAAATCTAAACTGATTACTAGTATTTTATTTGGTGGGTGATTCTCATTATGTGTCTCTCGTTGGGACAGCGGTAAGTCTTCGGAGTTACAACACTAAAATCAGAGGTTCGATTCCCCTCGGTGGACACAGAAGATAACCCGATGTGGCTTTGCTATAAGAAAAAACACACACACACTTCTCATTATATCTGAGGGTTGCAGAGGATTGTTCTTTAGGATTTTGTTTCTTATAGTGTTGGTTTTTTTGAAGTTCGCGAAAAGCTATTCGAGGGATATTTGCGCTAGCCGTCCGTAAATTTGAAATGATAGACTAGATGGAAGGCAGCTAATCAATACCAACTACAGCCAACTCTTGGGGTACTCTTTTACTAACGAGTAGTGAGATTGACCGTTACATTATAACGCCCCCACGACTGAAAGGGCGAGCATGTTCGGTGATGGGGATTCGAACCGGGAACCGCACACTGCGAGTCGAACGTTCTAACAACCAGACCACTTCCTAGAAATATATAGATATTAAGAAGTGTGGAATCACTGCAGACACAACTTTCTGTAGTCATTTCTATTGTTGATACCCCTAGAATGAAGTTCCAGGTAATGTAAGCCATACATATTGTGTGAACCCTAGATGTGCATTAATCTAGTATATTCGCGTAACGTCGAGACAGCTTGCTAATACCTAAGATTCCATCTTTGAACTTCAACTTGGCTAGCACCGTTTATTAGCGCTTCCTAATTACAAGTTTCCGTGTTAAATAGTAATTAATGACTAACAGGTAATCTAAACAGCAGAGTCTCCTTTCCATTTTCTCGTTTCTCTCAAATGATTTATTAAAGTTTCATCGATGTTACGCACGGGTTTAATTTGTCTCGGGGACAGTTATTTTATTTCGGATTGTTGTGCTTAGCCGAAAGCAGAATGATAGACGGATATGGATAAATAACTATGTCGTGGAAGCAAGAAGGACAGGCAAACGATTAAATAACTAGATAGATTTGTAAATAACCAATTACAGACGTGAAGTCGAATAACCGCATATATAATATATATACGTACAAATAGTAGGTGAACACGGAACAGTGGGTCAAATGAAATGGGCACAACACATGTGAAGTTCTACGTTTATTAAGGGAAAAAAATGAAGTAGGGAAACACCAAACTTTTCTGTAAAACACGAAGCGTAAAAAGAATCCGGTTGTGGAGAAATGTGAAGGGTGCTCAAGAAATACAACTTCTAAGAGCTCGGAAATGCTACGAAATAGCTCTTCGTGGTTGAACGAGTTCTTGTGAAGATTTTACGGTGTAACTGAAAATGTTTTCAGATAAGAATGTTTTGGCTCGTGTTTAGAAACGAGTGGGCTTTGTTTGGGAGTTAACGGTCCACGCTGATTTTGATTGCTCAATGAGAATGAGATGAGACATGTTTACTCTAGTCTGTAAAGCTAGAGATTTTATCACCAAAGTATGTTAGTTCAAGTGCGAAAACCCATAAGAGGACTACATCAATTTCAAGCAAAATTGGTGAACAATCATCAAGAGTCCGGCAATAAAGTTAGTATCACTCAACCCTTCTATTCATCACTGTTGAAGAGGTAAACAAGAACGCTGTTTTCAACTTCAGTATGATGAAGGAGAGTGATGACTGTGACCGATTACAAAACTCGACCTCAACCAATGACTATCTATCAACTCAAACTTTGGGATAAAACAAAATACATAACGCTGAATTGAACAACACAGCCGTGGAAAAGCGTCACTGTATTATGCTGATTGGTTCTAAACTTTGCCCATTGGAGAACGTTGGAAATATTGTTAATAAAAAATAACACAAATTAATAGTGGACCAGTTGAATTGGCTAAACTTGGAGATAAAAGAAAATAGATAACGCTAACATGAACTACAAACAGCCGTGGAAAAGCGTCACTGTATTATGCTGATTGGTTCTAAACTTTGCCCATTGGAGAACGTTGGAAACCTTGTTAATAAAAATAACACAAATTAATAGTGGCCTAGTTGAATTGGCTAAACTTGGAGATAAAACAAAATACATAACGCTGAATTGAACTACAACCAGCTGTGGAAAAGCGTTACTGTATTATGCTGATTGGTTCTAAACTTTGCCCATTGGAGAACGTTGGAAACCTTGTTAATAAAAATAACACAAATTAATAGTGGACCAGTTGAATTGGCTAAACTTGGAGATAAAAGAAAATAGATAATGCTGACATGAACTACAACCAGCCGTGGAAAAGCGTCACAGTATTATGCTGATTGGTTCTAAACTTTGCCCATTGGAGAACGTTGGAAACCTTGTTAATAAAAATAACACAAATTAATAGTGGCCTAGTTGAATTGGCTAAACTTGGAGATAAAAGAAAATAGATAACGCTGACATGAACTACAACCAGCCGTGGAAAAGCGTCACTGTATTATGCTTATTGGTTCTAAACTTTGCCCATTGGAGAACGTTGGAAACCTTATTAATAAAAATAACACAAATTAATAGTGGACTAGTTGAATTGGATAAAATTTCTGTAACTATTGAACAACTGCGATATACTTATTCTACAATACATACAAATAGTATTACTGGTGGTTTAAAAAATTGGAGGTTATAGAGTTTATTTTAATTTTATCATTTTCAGTATTTTTATGCGACATTCATAAAAAATACAAATTAGGAAAATACCTGAAATTATTTCGAAAGCAAAGCTAAAAAATATTAATTATGCCTAAAAAATAACAAGAAATAAAAAAAAGAGGAGAAAAACGATAGAATCTTAAAATCTGTTGACGAGTACAAAGAACTTCTGAAGAACCCTGGCCACTAACATATGTAAACGTGGCCATTGTTATCGGCATCAAATTCAGACTCGAAAGGCCTTGACTTTTATTAGATTTTCGGATTTTCTGTCGTTGGTAGTGTCACGTTTTTCACAGCGGGAGACCGGATTTGACGGCTTCTAGGTAAAACTATTTAACGCCAAAGACCATCATTGATTTTGGCATCTGCAGTTAGCTTTCCAAAACAAAGATTCTTCTGTTTATCGGTGTAGTCACGTCGCTTCTCCGTCTTCATTCCGCTATCTATTTACCTTGCAATTGCACTCGGCCTACGAAATAGTAATTAGTTTAAGGCAAAAAATAATAATATTAATTTTAGCCATTGATTTGGGAGAGTATTGAAGTGACTTTTCATACAACTTTCGTCAATATAACTATCTATCATTATTAGATTATTTCTTCCTGTAGCTAGTGTTAGTGTGCATGACGTTTCCCATAGCAATTCTGTGTGAGAAAGGATATATAAAGATAAGAAAAGGGTTTGTACAAGATAAATTTAGGCATAAACGTGTAGACAGTGGGATATCAGTACATTCTACAGTTCTGAAACTTGGTGAAAGTGTTTGTTTGTTTGTAATTAAGCACAAAGCTACACAATGGACTATCTGTGCTCTGCCCACCACGGGTATCGAAACCCAGATTCTAGCGTTATAAGTCCGCAGACATATACCGCTGTGCCACTGGGGGGGGGGCAGGTAAAAGTGTATAAAACATATGAAAAACGCACGAAGCACAAGGTATTTTATTTCATCTTAAGAATACAACAGTGTGAACACAAGTGTAATAGTCAATATGGCCGATGCCCACCTCAACAACAGACTCTAGACTAGGTGGTACATGACAGACGGATTTTGTTTGTTGTTAAACATAAAGCTTCAAAACGGGTTATCTGTGCTATTAACATAGCGAGTATCAAAACCCGAGTTTTAGCGTCATAAAATCTCAGATTGATATCTGAGTCAATGGGTTTGTTTGTTTTAGAGCAAAGCTACATCGAGCTATCTGCTCTGTCCACCGCTGGGAATTGAACCTAGGATCTTAGCGTTGTAAGTCTTTAAACTTACCGATATTTCACCAGGGGACGAGTCAGTGGGGTGCGATATTGTTTTTTTTTTTTGTTTTACGCACAAAGCTACACAGAATGGGCTCTTTGTGCTGTATAGAAACTCGATTTTTAGCGCGTAAGCCCCCCCCCCCCCAAGCTAACCGTTACATATTGGGCTGTCAGAAACCTATTCTCTGTAGCATAAACCGAATGCACATTACCATGTGCGTACGTGGGCGTGTGTGTGAACAACCTGCAAAGTTATTTTTATTTACTTTCGAGGGTTATTAGTAGAATAGTAATAATTTATTCAGTATTACCTAAAGCATCAGTATTGTTTCTAAGGAGCTTTAGAGAATTCGCGAAGGTTGTATTTATAAAACAAAACAACGTAACTATTGTTTGTTAATTATGAATTATACAAATTCAAGTATAACAAAGTAATGACCTTTGGACCATGAAAACTAAATCTTGGCCGTTGCAGCTTTATTTTAAGTAACCTTTAGGTTAATAAATAATGAGTCGTTTTAAGTCTGTATTTGTTTATTTTTTTTAAGGGCAAAGCTATACAACAGTGTACCTGCACTTTGTCTACCTCACGAATTTTGAAACCTCGAATTTTAGTATTAACAGCTCTCAAGTTTACTGCTGAGCCGGCCCGGCATGGCCAGGTGGTTAGGGTGCTCGACTCGCAATCTGAGGGTCGCGGGTTCGAATCCCCGTCGCACCAAACATGCTCGCCCTTTCAGCCGTGGGGGCGTTATAATGTGACGGTCAATCCCACTATTCGTTGGTAAAAGCGTAGCCCAAGAGTTGGCGGTGGGTGGTGATGACTAGCTGCCTTCCCTATAGTCTTACACTGCTAAATTAGGGACGGCTAGCGCAGATAGCCCTCGTGTAGCTTTGCGCGAAATTAAAAAAAACAAAAACAAAACAATACTGCTGAGCCACTGTGGTTTGTTTGTTTGTTAAAATATTATCATTCCATCAATCGACCCTTATTACTTTTACGCCTATAATTTTATTTCTTCACCAATGGGAAAGTGTAGATGTGAATACATTTTTAGTTTCCCATTTCTGTGCGGTCAAGTGCGGTCCAGTGGTTAACCTGCCGGACCTTGGATCCAAGGTTCCATTGTTTGCGTCCCATTACCGCAAAAAAAAAGAAGAAAAAAATGTGTTCTCTACTTTGAAGCTGTGGATGCATAATAAAAGTGACGGTCAAATCCCACTTTTCGATTGGAGTAATTCAACAGTTGGCGGTGAGTGGTGTTGACTAGCTACTTTCCTCTACTTTATCACTTCCAAGATAGGAACTTCTAATACAGATAACTTTCGAGTTGCTTTGCGGGAAACTCCACAAAACATATTTTACGTGTGAATACATTTTTATTTTTTCCCTTATTTGTTTTCGGATATATTTCTTTTTATATAATAACTGTACAAGAAACGTGTACTCAAATGTTTACCTTAAAATACTTCTTCTGCGCCTTTGACTGCTTTTCTTAGTTAATCCGCATCATTTAATTTCAATTCAATAATCAATATGAAAAAGAAGTAGTCCATGTCTATGAGTAACTAAAAGGCATTGTCTCATATGGCATTTGAGCGTAAAGTGTCCTGAAAACATACCTGTCGTTTCCCTCATTTTGTTACTTAATTCACGTCAGTAAATTTTAACTTGTTTGAAGAAGATATACAAGTAGATCAAGTTTTTTGGGAAAAAAGCAAGTCATTGTGTTGTAATTAACTTAAAAGTTGAGTGTTCGTCCTCGCAAGTATTACATGTTATCTCCTCATTTAGGTAATTATTTTATTTCAGTTAACTTCAACTTGTTTTTAACATAGAAATCACGTGACAATCACAGCTGACGTTAAGTTCTGATGGAATGGATGTATCAGAACTACATTTTGCATTGTTTGGCGATTTGTAGGTACTTTGATGGCACCGAAAATTGATCACTTTTGGAAGAGTACGTAATAGCTTTTTTTGGCGAAAAATATTTATTCACTTAGATCAAAAGAATGTGTTTAAATCGGGGATTTAGAATTCCCAAGACGGGGATATCCCTTATATTTAATAGTATTGGAAAATAAAGGATTAGATATATACTTGGAAAACCAGAACCACCCATAAAGAAACCTGCAACAAGTCATACTCCAGCTGTGGTAAAGTACGGCGTCTTGTAACACGGAAGAATCCACGAACACGTTTGTCAGTGGAAAAAAGCCGTCCGCGTAACCCAGGCAACAGTAGCAACATAATCAAGAAAGTTCATAGTCTGGAAATAAGGCCAACGGAGTATTGGTTCACCAAGATATGGCTTCGAGTCATACCTCACGTTCAACCGTCGCATGCCTCAAGCTGCTGGAGAACGATACGGGTATTCATGCTATTCCATACGAAGACATAACGTCAAGTCGCCAGTGGATTTCTATGAGGTCGGGCATTTCAAATGGGTGCTGGGAAACAGTCGTACTTGTATAAATGGTTTATGTAAAGTATGCAAGAAGAAGTGATATGCTTTGGACATGACAGCCTTACGACGGAGCCGTTTTCAATGGAAACCACGCTGTAGGACTATTGTTAAGAGGCACTATTGTCGGATAGAGCATAACCGGGAGTGGCAACATGGACTGTAATGACGTGGTGAATCTCCAAAAATAAGGTCATTCTCTCATGTTAACTTCTAGAAAGTTACGGTTTTAACTTTGACTTTAGAACGTGATTCCATGGATATAATACTTTACGACGTACAGCACTGCTATCTTAAAATGAGTTGGAAGGGAGACAAAGATCAAATTAATTAGCCAAAATAAGTAAACATACAAATAGTATATATTTTTTAAATCAAAAAAATTAGTTTAATGAATGTTTGATATTCTCAATAATTTATGTTATTTATTTTACAGTAGATGCCTATGCCCTTAGTTTGCACTTCCCTTATTACACCAATAGCAAACAGATATTTCCTCTAACACCAAAAACGTTTTTAAAGACGCATTTTGTCATTATGATTTTCTTTTAAGCAAGGGTACCCATAATGGATCTTTAATAGGATGTTAAATATTTTAACATATCTAATTACTTGTGGTCCGGTTTAAGATATTCCCCAAAATCAAAGATGCTTCTTCAGCGTTTCGTACGCTAAAAAAAATACGAAAATTTTAGTAACTTGTTATAACGAATTTGTTATTATATATTAATTTTATTATCGACGTTTGTTTAGATTACATTTATATTTAAAAACATGCATAGCTTGTAATGTTAGATATGTATTGCGATACTCCCGCCTATTCCCCAAAGCTGTAGAAGATTCTCGAGAGTAAGAATCAACAATATATGTATATACGTAAACGCTTAACTTGTATTGTTACGTAAAACTGAAATTTCTAGAATGCCTCCACACGGCTATAAATATAACCAACGCGACGCGCCAAAAGATGAAGTGTATCTATTATTAGTTCCCTATAATCAGTGTACTATAAAACTTCGGAAGCTATAACTGTGATTGTTATAACGCTTACCAATAGGAAAACTTCAGATATTTGACCAGGAACCTTTACAAAGTTCGAACATTACAACTCATTTAGCTCTCATCGGACATTAATATTTTTACGAAAACATTACATAAATTCATCGTGGAGAACTCAGCGTGTGTGGCAAAGGACAAAGCTAGCTAGCTTCCCAGTGAATCGTATCTACATCAACTCGTAATTAACTCGTTCATCGTAAAAAATCCCTCGATAAGATATCAAGGAGGTTCCAGACTAGAAAGAAAACTTTCTATTGTTTGTAAGTTTGTGAAACTTTTGTTTGTAATAACTATTTGTAATAATTGTTATTGTAAATTGTACTGTTGTGTGTATATTAAAACGTATCTGTGTTAAAAAAGAAAACTGTGTATCAACCTTATTGGCAAATATCATAAACTGACTATATATCGGCATTTGTTTAAATACTAAATCCAAAGTATGATTTAACTACTAAATTTAAGTTATCAGTTAACTCAATTTCGGACCATTTAAAATTCTAATACGTAACACTTATGCAATGGTATCGTTTTTATCTCATATTTCCATAAGTGTGACGGCGGCTCTATCTTACTTACTACTAATGGCGAATTGAAAAAGTTAATATCAAAACTCCAATCTCAGATTTAAAGATTTTTGCCAATTCGTATTGAAATCTGTCAATTAAGTTTCAGTGATAAGTTATTCACCTATCACTGATCCCCGCAACTCTGTATCATTGCTGACAGCCTGAGCTCGATACCTTACTCCAATGACGTTTGTTATCACTAGACATTGATTTATGCACATACTTTTGCACTTATATAGAAACACCATCCTGTATTAAAATAATAATACTCTTACGGAGTCTTGAATAAGAAAAATGATATTAAAAGTTAAAACGGAAAACCACATCGAAATCTTCGAAAAAAATGTATTTATATTCGAGCAGAATTGAAAACGAACCCGTCAATATTGGTTTCGTACACGTAATTTAGTGTTTTTGGATAGTTTTATTGTTCAAAGTCAATTTCATCAAATGAGAGAAATTGTATTTAAGGTCTTTCAGAGCTACCCGAATTATTTACATTTCGAAATCAAAACAATAGTGTTTACCTAAGTTAAAATGATTTGACTATCCATTTTATATCTAATGCTGGCTGAAATGAAAAACTGGGTGGGTGGAGATTTAGAAAACAGACACAAAATAGAAGTAAGAACAAGTGATACTTGTTTGTTTCTAATTAAGCACAGAGCTACACAATAGGCTATCTGTGCTCTGCTCACCACGGGTATCGAAACCCGGTTTCTAGCGTTGTAAGTCCGCAGACATACCGCTGTGCCACTGAGGGGCAACAAGCGAAACAAGTAAGAGAGAAACACGCGAAGAAAAACTGGTCCTTAAAAACAAATATAACTTGATAAAACTATTTCTTAAATCTACAATTTTTTGTCGAACTTAAAGTAAATAAAAGTAGAAATTAATGATAATATAAAGACAGAAGAACGAGGTTTTTTTCTCAACTCGTTTGTTTTGTTGGATTTCGCGCAAAGCTGCTATCTGTGTTGGTGGTTTATAATTTTGAATTGATAGACTAGAGGAAAATAAATTATTTATTGTGCAATATATATGTGTGTGTGTATATACACACAATTAAAAGAAGTGCAACGTAAAAATAGGGACCATCCCTAAGAGCCCTCAACATGTTTTGGTGTTCTTACGTCACCTTTATCTTTAATAAATTATTTATTGTACAATTATTTTAATGTTGTACTCTTTTTAATTGTGTGTGTGTATATATATATATATATATATATACACAC